>NC_064643.1:98674651-98977151 GCF_023864345.2 Schistocerca serialis cubense
GACAACAGATAACGAACCAAACAAGACAACCACGTCCACTGGAATGGAAACACGAAAGTCAATACGCTGTCTGAGGCGATATGTCCTGAGACACACGCGATGTTAGACTGCTGGCTGAGCTTTTTTTCTTTTTCTTTATTGTTATTTTTAAACCTGTTTACAGGCAGGCCAGCAGCAGCGTACTACGCCGCTCTTTGGCCTCAGAGAAACACAAAAGATACAAATGAAGACAATTAGAGAAAAAAATGTGGTGGACATATAAACGGAGACAAACACTGTTCAAAATACATGGAGCCGTTCACGAGCGTAGAGTCCAAGATAAAATTTGTTCAGACACTTGGACACATACATAGTCGAAAATTGTCACACGTGAACGTAGGTGTACAAAACGAATGACACTGAACCACTTGAGCACAAAACGACGGCACACACAGAAACACGAGGCGTTGATCTTCGGCGCGCGAATGTTCACCAACTGTGTACGAGTCCGGGGACCTGCCAAGAAAGGAGGAGTGGGGGGGGCAGAGAGGGAGAAGGGAGAGCAGATGGCATGGGCAGGGGAGATAGGGGGAAGGGAGGAAGGGGGAGGGGAAGCCCGGGGGAAGAGGGGTGGAGGAAGGGGACGGGGGAAGAGGAAAGAGAAGGGAGGGAGGCTGCCTAAAGGAAAGGACACAGAAAGTGGCGAGGAGGATCAAAGTTGATAGGAGGGGTAGATGGAGGGGAGGAGGACATCATCAGGGAGGGGGAGCTGGCGGAAGCCACCTTGGGAGAGGGTAAAGAGGGTGGAGAGGTGGAGACCGGGTGGGACGTGGGAATACAGGCGCGGCAGTGGGCGGGGGTGGGAGAGGATGGGTGAGATAAGTGGGTGAGGAGGATCGAGTTTACGGGAGGTGTACAGGATCCGTATCCTTTCAAGGAAAAGGAGGAGGTGGGGGAATGGAATGAGATCGTACAGGATCCGCGTGGGGGAGGGGAGACGGATACGATAGGCGAGGCGGAGAGCATGGCGTTCAAGGATTTAAAGGGATTTATAAAAGGTAGGGGGGGGGCGGAGATCCTGGCCGGATGGGCATAACAAAGGATAGGGCAGATGAGGGATTTATAGGTGTGGAGGATGGTGGAGGGGTCCAGACCCCACGTACGGCCGGAAAGGAGCTTGAGGAGACGGACTTGGGAGTGTGCCTTGGCATGGATTGTCCGGAGATGGGGGGTGCAGGAGAGGCAACGGTCGAGGGTGTCGCCAAGGTACTTGAGGGTGGAGGTGAGGGCGATAGGACGGCCATAGACGGTGAGATAGAAATCAAGGAGATGGAAGGAAGGGGTGGTTTTGCCTACAGTGATCGCCTGGGTTTTGGAGGGATTGACCTTGAGCAACCACTGGTTGCACCAAGCGGTGAACCGGTCAAGATGGGATTAGAGAATATGTTGGGAGTGCTGCAGGGTGGGGACAAGGGCAAGGAAGGCGGTGTCATCGGCAAACTGGAGGAGGTGGACGGGGGGTGACGGCGGCCTGGCTGAGCGCGAGTCAGGCGCTTAAGCATGCTATCGTGGGCGCCGCTGTTGGTCGCTGCGACCACAAGTTCTATGGTGGCGCCCTCACACTAAAAGCGGGCCAGGAGGCTCGCGCCGCCACAGCTTACGGCGCGATGGTGCAGAGACCTCTATGGGTCTTCGACGTCCATGACGTCTGGCGCGGATTCAAATTCCGCGGCGCGTGGTATCAGAATCTTCATATAGATAAGGCTTACCGGCCAATGATCTTCTTCAGTGCGAATGCACTCACATTGCCAGAAATCATACAGCAATCTGTAGATTGACTGCCGCGAGTAATGGGTATAATGAGCAATGGCATTACAAATAAAGTGTGTGGGCATTAGGTTGGAAATGTGGGTCTCACAGGGAGCGTGCCAGAGATACGTCCCTGCAGTCGCTCTATCCTGCGTGTCCTCGGTGGCTCAGACTGAGCCGGCACAGTAGCACAACGTGTTCGGTCAGAGGGTCAGCTGACCTCTGTAACAAAAAAACTGAGTTCATGGATCAACGATTAACTTGAACAAGCATCATGAGATGTCCGCCTCGAACGTACTGAACGACCAACAACAAACAAAAAGCGATAAGAAAGATGGATAGAGCGTCCGCCAGTAGCAGGAGATCCTGGGTTCAAGTCCCGCTCGGGGCACACATTTTCAACTGTCCCCGTTGATATTCATCAACGCCTGTAAGCAGGTGAAGGTCAGGATTACATCGTAATTTCAGTCTTCGGACATGTCCGAAAGAACAGACACCATCTTCATATATCATATAAAAGAAGATATGGTGCTCATCAACGCTAAGCCGCCTATTAAATTAATACAAATAAAAGGTGCCTCTTGAAACCCTAGGTTCGCTAAGTAAAAAACAGTAGCAACTTGGCACAATAAAAGTGCTAATGATCTAAAGCAAAAACAGATACCATCTACATATATCATATAAAAGTACATCTACATCTACATTTATACTCCGCAAGCCACCCAACGGTGTGTGGCGGAGGGAGTTATACATATTGTGCTCATCAACGCTAAGCTACCTATCAAAGTAATACAAATAAAAGGTGCCGCATGAAACCCTAGGTTAGCTAATTAAAAACAAAAGCAACTTGGCACCATAAAAGTACTAATGATCTAAAGTAAAATCAGCAACAAGAAGGCCAGAAACGTAAAATTTGCCATAAGTAACCAAAACGATACCCACGCACAGACCAATAAATGGACAACCATATAAAGAGATGTATTAAGAACGGCAGTATTGTTATGCAGTGTCCTTTTTCGTGTGTAATAACAGTTAATTAAATCTTATCTTTATATTTTAAAAGATAAGATTTAATTAGTTGTTATTACACACGAAAAAGGATACTGCATAACAATACCGAATTATCGAGATCCTAGAACGAACGCCACACCAGAATGCGTAGTTCTGGAAGTCTCTTTCCAAGAATTTCTGCAGTCACGCAAGATAAGATTTAATTAACTGTTATTGTCCTTCGCTGCGTTTCTGCTTGCGTGACTGCAGAAATTCTTGGAAAGAGACTTCCAGAACTACGCATTCCGGTGTGGCGTTCGTTCTAGGATCTCGATAATTCGGTATTACATCACAAAGCTGCAATCTGCGAGTCGGTGTTACGTCTCACTCGCAGCATCTGACTGCTAGTTCCAGAGGGCCATCGGGCAGTAAACAGCTGCCCACCACGTCCTCAGGGCGAGACTACATCGTACTGGCTCAATGCCAGTCTGTTCCGCATTCATTTGCATCTATTTGTCGAACATACACTTGGGCAGGCTCTTTTAAACGACCTGTCGAAATTGGAGATCATGCAGTAAAAGTTAATGGTCACATGTAACATCTGATATTTTGGTTCCACAGGAATACTTATCTGCGTGTATTTCGCGAGCTCAACACAGAGTAATGTCGATTGTGACAGTTTCAAACACAAGTAATCTACTACATGGTTGAAACAAACACTATTCAGTAACGTTAAGGAGTTAGTTACGGACTTCCGACTGTCTCCTCGTGAAACTCGGTCTTGTAGTTATAGTCACAGAATCCCAGTTATCAAGAGGATACATAAATTAGACGTATTCGTTTAATGAAATTTAATCATGAGCATCAGAAACGTGATCGAACAGTGTAACGCGCGCAGGAGTAACGACTCTCACCCGCTATCGAATTCGCACACGCGATAAAGACTGTCGTTTTTATGAGTTGGCCAGTTGTGATACTGTTTCTCACACACTTTAGGTAAATGCTGAGGTGATCGCCCATCTCAATCAAATAATTGTCACACTAATAATTGTCAAAAAAGAACGAAGGAAACAGAATACACCCAACCTCCGTAACAGAAATGCACAGCACTAAGCACCGAAAATAAGAAACAACAAAAAAATAAAAGAATATTAATAGTTCGTAGACAGATGGATATCACGGAAGTACGCACCAAACGACGTGGTGCCGTGTAAGAAAATGGCCTCTAATTCCAAAGTATCCGGGTCCAGAACCCGTCAGACATACGCAGATAATTTCCGTGCGGTTTTCCTAAACTGATAAGGATTCGCCGATTTTTTTAGTCTTTCCAATCGGCCCTGCCATGTGCTCCATCTATAATGACTTCGTTGTCGATGGTGGTGAAGTCTTTATTTTTCTACACAAATTTACTCTCTTTGGTTTACAACAGCTTCGAAGCTGAAAGGGAATTCGAATTCAAACACATGTCGTGGATTTTCGAAATATGAGGTAGGTGTTCAGCAAGGGTATATAAGCGAGGAAGAGAATATAAAAAGAAAACAGCGCTTTCAATGATTTACTACCGTGGCATGAAATCAAAGCATAATAAGTGGAATACATGATAGACCACCAAGCACATAATATCAGGCTGCTCCACCGTGGTGAAGGAGACAGTCAGGTATGCTGATATCTTCAGTGGCAAATATGCAGAGCTCTATCAGTACCAGATCTCTGAAACAAATGGTACGATCACACACCTACAGCTGCGACGTCATCTCGATATAACATTGTCTTGTACTACAAACGAGTACATGTAGACTAAACAGCTGTAGCTAACAAGCCTGACATCGTTTGGATGTTACCCAGGTAAAAGATTGTGACTACTAATCGTTTTCTCTGTCCCGTGGGATGGAAATGTGAAGTTTAACAATGTGAACATTGAGATTAGTCGCCAGTAGAATGTTAATACTGGTACCATCCACGTTATCGTTTTTGTCTTGGGATCAGTAACACTTAACTTTAAGATAGCTCTGCCTAGAAGCCGAAGACTTAGTCAAGATAGTGAAATATACCATACCAGTGGACCACCGATCTTTAAACACTTGAACTCCCAAGTATGGTTCAAATGGCTCTGAGCACTATGGGACTTACCGGCCGCGGTGGTCTAGCGGTTCTAGGCGCTCAGTCCGGAACCGCGCGACTGCTGCGGTCGCAGGTTCGAATCCTGCCTCGGGCATAGATGTGTGTGATGTCCATAGGTTAGTTAGGTTCAAGTAGTTCTAAGTTCTATGGGACTGATGACCACAGATGTTAAGTCCCATAGTGCTCAGAGCCATTTGAACTATGGGACTCAATATCTGATGCCATCAGTCCCCTAGAACTTAGAACTACTTAAACGTAACTAACCTAAGGACATCACACACATCCATGCCCGAGGCAGAATTCGAACCTGCGACCGTAGCGGTCCTGCGGTTCCAGACTGAAGCGCCTAGAACCACTCGGCTACATCGGCCGACTCCCAACAATGAAACAGCTTCAAACATCTGATTATCTCACAAATGAATTAATGAGTTAAAATTCCTTACAGATCGCATAAGAGAGTATCACATTAGAAAAGGTTTGAAGTTTTGCTTAATGTTTCTTCGAAGTTGCTGAGTAGTCTCATTCTCAACTACTGGATAAGTATGGTCTGAGTAATTTACGCGCTGTGAGTTACGCTGATTGCTTCGAGACAAGGCACACAGTTTATAATTGTAAAATTTCATTTATTGCGCTAAGCCTTTAACATACGATTATAGCTCTTAATGCGTAGATTATGAGAGGATTTTATATTTTTAAATTGCACCCGTAACCGGGAGCCGGGCGCGCTGTCTGGTTGTCGATGGTTGTCCGTGGTTTAGTCTTCCGATCAGAGCCGTTGGTCTGAGTGTCTTTAACTGGAAGACCATTTAAGCGCACGCCGTGTCCGCAGCTCGTGGTCGTGCGGTAGCGTTCTCGCTTCCCGCGCCCGGGTTCCCGGGTTCGATTCCCGGCGGGGTCGGGGATTTTCTCTGCCTCGTGATGGCTGGGTGTTGTGTGATGTCCTTAGGTTAGTTAGGTTTAAGTAGTTCTAAGTTCTAGGGGACTGATGACCATAGATGTTAAGTCCCATAGTGCTCAGAGCCATTCCCATTCCCGCACGCTTCGTCTCGGTTGGTCCTGAGGCGTTCAGGTTAGGCTCCGCGATGCTGCCGAGGATTTACATAAACAGCGGTGACCGTTTTTCAGTTCGGTTGGATTGGTGGCTAAACAGCTGTTTAAATCGTTAGTGTCCCACAGCCTGGTTACGGTAGACGTAGGAGTACGGTTACGCTATTATCCAGGGGGAATCACTAACTATTGGCACCCCAGATCACCAGATCACGTAAGAAACAGATTGCCCGATCGCTTGGTCTAGCAGGCAACCCTTGTCAGGGAACGGCCACCAGGCGGCAACAGCGTCGCACCCTTACTTGTGGAATCAACAACTAGATGGCACTCCGTTCTGTGAAATATGTGGCAACATCGGCCGAACGCGTGCAGCTTTCCACTATTTGGCGTCTGTGAAGTACAGCTGTTTCTGACATGCCAGTGGTAGTGGATGGAGTCGTCATGCCGAGGGCCTGCGAGTATATCATCTGTGGAAGGAGTAGACGAACAAATCCTGAATTAAAAATGTTCAGATCTCCCGTCAAAGATAAAGAAAGGTTACGCGAGTGGATTTTAAATTCAGGTAAATCAATAAATTAGCTACGAGTAAGAATTAGGGAAGAGCCCTAACCATTCGATCCTATCTACATTTTGTCGATCTTATATTCTGATATAACGTGGCAGGCCTTCCTTCATATCATATAATTTTTAAATGAAATCTTTGCTGCAATTTGGACTTTTTTAAATGTTCAAAGACAAATGTAGTAGAACTGTCTCAGAAGTGAAAATTATAAAAAATATGTAGTTTATTCATATTGTATTTAAGTAACAAATAAAGATTCTCCGTTAGGCTGCACAAATAAGTTTCGTTGCCTTTCCTCTACCATGTTTAACTAGAAAGGTGTAATGTGTTAAATCTGAGCAAAACAGTACTACTTGTGACAATAGTAGATGTGCTGACCGCAAAGTTAAGATGTTTACCATCACAAAATTTTTTTTTACTCACGATATTTAAAGTTTCACAATAATTTCTTTTGTTTTTCGAAGATATCGTTGTTAAGTGCGTACATCAAAGTATGTTCGTTTACAACTAACAGTAAGCAAATGCAAAATGTGGTTATACTTAAGAACGCTTACAGATATACTTAGAAAGGAAGCCAAATCTGTTTCTTAAACTTATTTACAGTCTCAATGTGAAAAAATCTTGTAGTTATAACTCATCTAATCCCTATACATACTTTATGCAAAATAAATAATTATGTCGGTTATGTCAGGACGCGAAAACCACTGCTCAGTGCAATATTTGTCAGTAAATTAACGGCTTATATTTCAAACACGTTGAGGTTTTGAAAACTTTCTAGTGTTAACCTGCACGTGGAGATCTTTTTTACCACCATAATCCGTATCACATGAGCTGTACAACAAAGAGGAAATACACGGCATGGAAGGCGAGTGTAAAACCTATGCGACTGCGATACAGTCTGGATTTAAACAGTAACTCACGAGAAATATTTGTGTGTTACTTTTCGTTTATTTAATTTCGCATATGATTGTGAGAAGTATCCCTATAGTAGAAATAAACTTGGTTTGTAGAGTTACAGGAGCTAATCTACATTCTTCGATTGAAAACTCGGGAAAAACAATAGCCGATCATAGTCTACAGTCAGCTGTGTGACGAATGCATTTCGCGTGCAACGCTCTAGCTGAACACAAAACAGCGTCATTCACGTCACGGAAGATACAGCGTTGCCAATTCCGCGACGTGGACAGGTCAGTTAGCATTGTAGCGTCGCCTGCGACATCTGTTGACCGACGGGAAAACTATTTTTACGGTTGCCTGTTCCGCCGTAAGGGCGGTCAATCTGTTTCTTACGTGATCTGGGATTGGCACCTAAAATAACTCCGAAAGTATGATAGGAGCTGAAAAGTGTATGGGAGATAAGTTGCATGGTACAACGGTGGCGATAATATGACGTTGGTTTTTTGTTGCTAGGTGAGGTCGTGTCAACTTTGTTTTTCTTCTTAAATGGCATGCTGTAGTTTGGTGCTTATTTTCTGATAGCAGCTATCGAGACGAATCCAATGACATGTAACAGTAAGGTCTTTGGAGGTCAACGACGGTCACACAGGTGGCATGAACGTCCATTTACAGAAGGTGTTCGAAGTGATCACCATTGGTATCAATGTAGTGGTGCAACCTTCTTATCATCGATTGAGTGGTATTCCTTATAACATCGGCACTTGTCGAATGGCATGCTCTCACAACTCACTCTCGCATATCTTTTGCTGTAGTTGGAACGTCTATATAACAATGTCTTTTACGAATCTCCACAAGAAATAACCCAGAGGCGTCAAGTCTGGCGAACGAGTCCGCCGCGACACATCTCCTAATTCAATGATTTGGCAATTGTCTCTGCTACTCATTTCTAGCCATTAGCGAGAAATGTGCCGGACACCCATAGTGTTGATACCATATTCTGTTCCTTGTTCCTAAAGGTATTTCTTCCAATAACAGACCTAACATTTCTTGCAGGAATGTGTTCTTCCTACCATTAAGATTTCCTTCGATGAAATAGGGGCCTATAATTCTGCCCTTCAGAATCCCACACCATACATTCACGGACCACGGTTTTTGATGCGCAACTTGCCGCAGCCAATATGGACTTCCAGTTGCCAAAGAATGCACGTTATGCAAATTAACATTTCCATGGTTCGTGATTGTAGCCTCGTCAGTAAATAATATCAGATTAATAAATATGTTATCCTTCTGAATCTGAATTTGATCCCATAGGCAGAATTCAATACGACGCATACAGTCCCTACCAGCTAATACTCATACGGTTATAGTTCGTGGGGACTTCAACCTTTCCTCGATATGTTGGCAAAAACACTTGTTCAAAACCGGTGGTAGGCAGAAAACATCTTCCGAGATTGTCCTAAATTCTTTCTCCGAAAATTATTTCGAGCATTTAGTCCACGAACCCACGCGAATTGTAAATGGTTGCCAAAACACATTTGACCTCTTAGCCACAAACAACCCAGAGCTAATAGAGAGCACCATGACTGATACAGGGATTAGTGATCACAAGGTCGTTGTAGCTAGGCTCAATACCGTTTCTTCCAAATCCACCAGAAACAAACGCAAAATAATTTTATTTAAAAAAGCGGATAAAGTGTCACTAGAAGCCTTCCTCAGAGACAATCTCCATTCCTTCCGAACTGACTATGCAAATGTAGACGAGATGTGGCTCAAATTCAAAGGTATAGTAGCAACAGCAATTGAGAGATTCATACCTCATAAATTGGTAACAGATGGAACTGATCCCCCATGGTACACAAAACAGGTCCGAACGCTGTTGCAGAGGGAACGGAAAAAGCATGCGAAGTTCAGAAAAACGCGAAATTCCGAAGATTGGCTAAAATTTACAGACGCGCGAAATTTGGCACGGACTTTAATGCGAGATGCCTTTAATAGGTTCCACAACGAAACATTGTCTCGAAATTTGGTAGAAAATCCGAAGAAATTCTGGTCGTATGTAAAGTACACAAGCGGCAAGACGCAGTGAATACCTTCGCTGCGCAGTGCCGATGGTACTGTTACCGACGACTGTGCCGCTAAAGCGGAGTTATTGAACGCAGTTTTCCGAAATTCCTTCACCAGGGAAGACGAATGGAATATTCCAGAATTTGAAACACGAACAGCTGCTAGCATGAGTTTCTTAGAAGTAGATACCTTAGGGGTTGCGAAGCAACTCAAATCGCTTGATACGGGCAAGTCTTCAGGTCCAGATTGTATACCGATTAGGTTCCTTTCAGATTACGCTGATACAATCGCTCCCTACTTAGCAATCATATGCAACCGCTCACTCACCGATAGATCTGTACCTACAGATTGGAAAATTGCGCAGGTCGCACCAGTGTTTAAGAAGGGTAGTAGGAGTAATCCATCGAACTACAGACCTATATCATTGACGTCGGTTAGCAGTAGGGTTTTGGAGCATATACCGTATTCAAACATTATGAATCACCTAGAAGGAAACGATCTATTGATACGTAATCAGCATGGTTTCAGAAAACATCGTTCTTGTGCAACGCAACTAGCTCTTTATTCGCACGAAGTAATGGTCGCTATCGACAAGGGATCTCAAGTTGATTCCGTATTTCTAGATTTCCGGAAAGCTTTTAACACCGTTCCTCACAAGTGACTTTTAATTAAGCTGCGGGCCTATGGGGTATCGTCTCAGTTGTGCGGCTGGATTCGTGATTTCCTGTCAGGATGATCGCAGTTCGTAGTAATAGACGGCAAATCATTGAGTAAAATTGAAGTGATATCAGGTGTTTCCCAGGGAAGCGTCCTGGGACCTCTGCTGTTCCTGATCTATATAAATGACCTGGGTGACAATCTGAGCAGTTCTCTTAGGTTGTTCGCAGATGATGCTGTAATTTACCGTCTAGTAAGGTCATCCGAAGACCAGTATCACTTGCAAAGCGATTTAGAAAATGTTCCTGTATGGTGTGGTAGATGGCAGTGGACGCTAAATAACAAAAAGTGCGAGTTGATCCACATGGGTTCCAAAAGAAATCCGTTGGAATTCGATTACTCGATAAATAGTACAATTCTCAAGGCTATCAATTTAACGAAGTACCTGGTTGTTAAAATTACGAACAACTTCAGTTGGAAAGACCACATAGATAATATTGTGGGGAAGGCGAGCCAAAGGTTGCGTTTCATTGGCAGGACACTTAGAAGATGCAACAAGTCCACTAAAGAGACAGCTTACACTACACTCTTTCGTCCTCTGTTAGAATATTGCTGCGTGGTGTGGGATCCTTACCAGGTGGGATTGACGGAGGACATCAAAAGGGCGCAAAAAAGGGCGGCTCGTTTTGTATTATCGCGTAATAGGGGAGAGAGTGTGGCAGATATGATACGCGAGTTGGGATGGAAGTCATTAAAGCAAAGACGTTTTTCGTCGCGGCGAGATCTATTTACGAAATTTCAGTCACCAACTTTCTCTTCCGAATGCGAAAATATTTTGTTGAGCCCAACCTACATAGGCAGGAATGATCATCAAAATAAAATAAGAGAAATCAGAGCTCGAACAGAAAGGCTTAGGTGTTCGTTTTTCCTGCGCGTTGTTCGGGAGTGGAATGGTAGAGAGATAGTATGATAGTAGTTCGATGAACCCTCTGCCAAGCACTTAAATGTGAATTGCAGAGTAATCATGTAGATGTAGATGTAGATGTAGATGTGGTGACTGATATGGCAACGATGATATTTGCGGCGGTGCAGAACACGAACAACACTACTTTGGCTGATGCCAAAGTCCTTTGCTATCTGACGCGAACACGAGGATCTGGAACCACAGAGGCAAGAGTACCAATTTCCGTTTCCTAGTTACTAACTTTCCTTTGCCGGATATGTTTCCTATGCGTTAAAGATCCAGTTTTTCTCAATTTGTCATACACATATTTAAATGTACGACGTGTAGGGTGAGTACATTGAGCATATCTTTCAGCGTATAAGTCTCTAGCTCTCACTGAATTTCGTTAGCATTCTCCGTAAATGAAAGGAATACATCATACGCATTCGCTTGATTCGAAGGTACTACTCTTACCGTCCCTATTAGTGCTGTATTACGAAACCGTCGAATGGTGTTTACATGTCAATGGCACGTTACATAGATACGCCGTATTCGGCGAATATTTACTATTTACACTATGTACGAGAGAGAATTGTCAGAGTATGTGCTTCGATAAGTGCCGATATGATAAGGAATACCACTCAATCCTTGATAAGAAGATTGCAGCACTGCTTTGATACCAATGTTCATCATATCGAACACCTTCTGTAAATGGACCTTTTTGACTTCGTTGACCTTCGAAGACGTTACTGTTACACATTATTGAATTGATAGCCGCTATCTGTAAGCACCAAGCTATAGCATCCCATTAAAAAAAATTAGACCTTCATATCTGTGAAGCGACCCCACCTAGCAACAAAAAAACCACCGTCATATCACGGCCCCTGTTGTCCCACGCAACTTTTGTCCCACAAACGTTTCAGCTCCTATCATACTTTCGGAGTTATTCTAGGTGGGAATAGTTAGTGACTCACCCTGTATACTAATCTGTCACCTGATTGCACTATTGAGCGTATAGGTATAATATATCTGGTTGGTCTAAGTAATTTGAAATTAGTAATTTGCCCGCGTTTTACTGTTCAAGTTTCTTTCGCCGGTTAAGAAATGTGTAAACTTTTGTTGGCTGTAATTTAGTATGTCGTTCAAATATAAAGAACTGTCACGTGCCCTTGTTACTGTTTTACCGTACTTTAGATATTTTTTGCTGTAAAAAAGGGTGTTCCCTTTACTCAACCATTACGTAAAATTTGGCTGGGTGGATGATCAATGAGTTGTTTATAATTCCAGTAGTATTATGTGCGCTGACCCTATGATTCTGGTAAACGGAGGACGTGTTTGTGAACTAACTGTTGACGTTCTGAGTGCGTCTGGAATACGAGTAACTTGCTTAATCTGTTGGCGTTGCTGTTGATCTGGAATTATTTAATAAAGTCAAGTGCTCTTGTTTGCCTCGGTAAAATAGTTACTTATCACCTGAAGTGACAGCAAGCCATGCAAATTTTGGTTTGTTGAGTCGGTATGAAAATAAGCAATCATCTACTAGCTTAATTCACATGAGCTTAAATTACAAGGCTAAAATTAAATGGGTTTGTGGTGTTTAATGCCAAGGGATAATTCTAGTACTTGTAATTACTTTTAATTGCAAATTTTCTTTGTGTGTGTGTGGGGGGGGGGGGGGGAAGGGAGGAGTACTTAGCGTTTGTTGCCGTTATTAAAGATCGTAATTAAGCGCTGTGACTTCTTGTCTGTGCCTGCAGCTAACAGGTTTATGTTACAGGTATCATAAGTTATTCAACCAGAAGAGCACAGACGTGGACTATTGAAAAGAGAAAGGCCAGCATTCAAAGACCTAGCAGTTGTAAACCTAATACCAATATTTTGGCGCGTAACCTCCCCCCATCCCCATCATCCACCCACTTTCCACAAGTTAAGTACTGTTGTTTACACCTTAGTTGTCAGTGAATTCCCAAAGATTGTATCTGTTGCTTAATTGATTGTCTTGAGTGATTTCTCGAGTCAGATGTTTCTGAAACTAAGACATGTAATTATTTGTTTTAAGGATAAATTTCGTACTTGAGGATAATTGGGATTCTTGGAATTCTTTGTTCGTATTTTTTTGTCAATATTATTTTACTGTCAGGAATCAGAGTTGTAAAGTTTATAATGTTCTTCAATGCTGGTTATCAGAGTTTGTTTAAAGTTGCCTGAACTTTCCATCTTTGTTCTGCTGTTTAAAGTTTTTAAGAGACTAACAATAAATATGGTTTTAAGGTATGTTTGTTAAGTGGCTTGGCAACTTACCAACCCCCTCCCGCTCCGGCCATTGCAAACTGTATGAAATACCGAAACCCCAATTTTTGTTGCCCTGAAAGACGTGAGATAGGCATCCAACGACTTGTATTGAACCCCAGGGTTAGCCGTTCATAATACAGATAGTATAGTTCAGAATTCTCCATACCTTGCGTAAGGAAGAGGGTTAAGTCTGTGAGCACAGCCTGCGACTGAGCATCTGCCTGACTGTAGATAGACTACAGTTGTCTCCGCCGCGGTACTTGGACAGAGGGTGCGGTAAGCCCATTGCCACTGCAGCCAATCGCCCCGGGATAAATCTCTGGTACTCATTTGATAGCAGGTTGGGAAACCTGCTGTCGACCTGGAGGGAATGGTACTGGGAAACGTCCCCGGCTCTCTCTGGGATTGAACCTCGGGCCTCCAGAGCCGGAGTCTACAGCTCTATCCGCTAGATCACCTTTGCGTAAAGTCTTGTAAACCACTAAAGTCACCTCGACTGCTTCTGACGAGGCAGGATGTAAGATGGCTTAAAAGTGATTGTGTCCCACAATGCAGAATCTGTCGTGATATAACCTTTCGATTCGTGATAATCAGTCCTTATTCCTAATTTTGAATGGGCGGGGTTTGCACGCCAAAACGCCTTGTGTTGATAAAACAGATTCTATAAAACACAGACACTAAAATAAATCTCATGAAAGCAATATTAGAGCCCTTTCAGAATAAAAAATGAGACCCACAGATCATGTAGCTGGAGCCTCTCAAGTACTCTTCGGTGTCTTTCAACAGAAGTTAATAAAGGAGTGACGCAAGCAAGTAGTTATCCTTGATCGTCCAGTCACAGTAGGTAGAGCCAAAGGAGAACTAGCGTTATACTGCCCCTTTTTGAGGATTTTCTTATAGTCTTGACTCGTGACATCACAATATTTCAAACTCACGTTAAAATCTTATGAGATATATACACAGTGTTTCACTAAATGCGTTTGCTTCTGTAAGTTACGAAGTAATAGGCAACGGAAGTATTTATTGCGGTAGGTCACCATAAGACACGTTACAATTTCTGCGGAGCTATGGACATAGTTTATTGTCTTATTATCCAAAGAGTTACAGCAAAAAGATACAATTTTTAAATGTAACAATAGTTGTTTCTATCATGCACTGGAATCAGTACCACCAGCTGTGTATACATCAATTTAAATTACATTCCTATCACTTTTAGTTTGGGAGCTACAACACTTCAAAGTTTCAGGGGCAGATACCACACGATGTACATAACACATGGCTGTGCGGTGTGTGGTAGATGTTCTGGCGGTGGGAATTTGATTTGAATGAGATGTTCAAATGTGTGTCCATGTTCCTGAACGCACAATGCAATGCGCCTTCTAAAGGATCTGCAGAAGAGATGTAACATCGCCGGTGTCACCGAGCAACATGCGTCCTCGATGCGCCGTTTTAGATCATCTGAGGGCGTGAGCTCAGTGACATAAACACGATCCTTTAGATGGTTCAAATGGCTCTGAGCACTATGGGACTTAACTTCTGTGGTCATCAGTCCCCTACAACTTAGAACTACTTAAACCTAACTAACCTAAGGTCATCACACACATCCATGCCCGAGGCAGGATTCGAACCTGCGACCGTAGCGGTCGCGCGGTTCCAGACTGTAGCGCCTAGAACCGCTCGGCCACTCTGGCTGGCATCCTTTAGATATCCCCACAAAAAGAATCTAGTGTTGTTAAATCGGGCGAACTTGCGGGCCATGAATGAGAACCATGGCGCCCCAACCACCTTCCTGCAAACCTGTTGTTTAGTTCTTCCACAACAGCACGCGCAGAATGTTCTGGGTGACCATCGTGCTGCATCCACATATGTACTCTCGTGTGTAGACACACATGTTTAAGGAGACCACTCAAACGGTCGACTACAAACGCGCGATATAACTCGCTTTTCGGTGTACCTGGGTATAGTGTGGACCGATGATTTCATCCCCAAGGATTCTACGCCATACATTAATAGACCACCTACGTTGACGGTCGACAGGTCGTACCCACAGAGGATTGTCAGTGGCCCAGTAGTGCACGTTATGGCGGTTCACTGCACCCTACTTTGTGAACGTGGACTCATCAGAGAACATAACACTTTGTGAAGACTCCAGCGTGAAATTACGCATGGCCCATTCACAGAATGTAGCTCTCACACAGAAATGAATCCAATGCAGCTCCTGGGTTAGTGACAGGTGGTACCGGGCAAACATGTGGCCGTGTACTATACGCCACACAGATGTGAGATTGACACCAGCGACTGCAGCAACGTCTCGTAAGCTGACATGAGGATTATGATGTACTCCAGCTAAAACAAACACCTCCGTCTCCTTACGTCTTTCAGTTATTCGTCTGTTACTGCGGCGCATTACCAAGCTACCTGTTTCCTGAAGCCGTTGTTCGGCACTCAAGAACTTAATGCCTGCCGGAGCTCTTCGCCTAGAATATCTCACGGCGTACGCCATTGCTGCTTCAGTGGCATCGTGTCGGCACTTCCCGAGCATCAGCAACATGTCAACGTCCTCGTTGTTCGTGTACGCCATCTTCATCCGTTGCCAGTAACTGTGGTATATTGAGCCCCGTTTGTTTGTGCGGCTCGAACTGTCGGGTATACGGCCGTGTGCGGCGACAGTCGGCAGTCTAACAGCGCATCGAGGAAGCTTCTCGCTCCGTGACACCGGCGACGTTACAACTCGGCCGCACCACCGCTGCGGTCGCAGGTTCGAATCCTGCCTCGGGCATAGATGTGTGTGTGATGTCCTTAGGTTAGTTAGGTTTAACTAGTTCTAAGTTCTAGGGGACTAATGACCTCAGCAGTTGAGTCCCATAGTGCTCAGAACCATTTGAACCGTAACTTACAGAGGCAAGCAGATTTAGTGAAACACCCTATATAGCCACTGAAGACCAAAGAAACTGGTACACATGCCTGATAACGTATCGGGCCCCCGCGAGCACGCAAAAGTGCCGCACCACGACGTGGCATAGACTCGGCTAATTTCTGAAGTATTGCTGGAGTTGATTGACGCCATGAATCCTGCAGGGCTGTCCATCAATCCGTAAGAATACGAGTAGTTGGAGATCTCTTCTGAAAAGCACGTTGCAAGGTACCCCAGATATATTTAATAAGGTTCATGTCTGGGAGTCTGGTGGCTAGCGGAAGTGTTTAAACTCGTGTCACATGTCAGAGTCGTATCTAGACGTATCAGGGGTCTCACAGCACTCCAACTGCACACGCCTCACACTATTACAGAGCCTTCGCCAGCTTGAACAGTTCCTTCCATGCATTCAGGGTCCATGGATTTATGATGATGTCCCCATACCACTGAACGTCCATCCCCTCGACACAATTTGAAACGAGATTCGTCAGAACAGGCAACATGTTTCCACTCATCAACAGTCCATTACTGGTGTTGATGGGCCCAGCCGAGGCGTAAAGCTATGTGTCGTGCAGTCATCAAGGGTACGCGAGTGAGCCCTCGGCTCCGAAAGCCCATATCGATGATGTTTCATTTGAATGGTTATCACGCTGACCCTTGATGGTCCAACATTGAAATCTGCACCAATTTGCTGAAGGGTTGCACTTCTGTCACGCTGACCGATTCTCTTCAGTCGCCGTTGGTCCCGTTCCTGCAGGTTCTTTATATATATATATATATATATATATATATATATATATATATATATATATCGAGAAAGAATACGGCAAAACCTGGCGAATCCAACAGTTCAGCAATATCAGAAAAAGCATTTCGTAAAAATGAAACTGAATAGAAAACGAGAATGCTAAAACTAAATAAATAAAAAAAGAACGTGGAAAACTATCTGTAACAAGTTCATCTCCAAACATACAGAACTGAAGTATTAAACTCTTTCACTAAACCAAATATCTCTGTCTCAAAATAATATTGAACAGGAAAGTATACATGAGAAGCACTCAGAAACCAATCTTGACTCGACTCCGAAATGGGTCTGCGACGAGGTCAGCCACAGAATTATGCGAGTAATGCAGAATGCATTCATAGGGGCATCAGAAAAAGAAGATTAAAATTTGGTGTCATATCGTCAGAATGAAACCATATAGATGAAACGGCAGATAGTTGAATTTTTGAAATTACGGGTAAAGTAAAAAGAGACAACAACAAATAAAAGACAATCTGTTTTTTACTAGCCTACTGAAAGTACAGTGAAGTAGTTTACTCGCGTTAAGAAACCGTAGCAGAGATGTCTTATGTTTTTGCGCGTTGTACCACCAGGCACTACTTACAACTGTTTGAGATTTCTTCAAGTAATTTTGCCAGTAATTCAGAACGGATCTGATTCTGCATAAACGTGCAAATATGACGTTCAAACGCCCCATTTTAGAAGTGTACATTTTTTATTTTCCACTTGGACAACTTTAGTAATATTTAAGAAACACTTACATTTATGAACTTAGCAACAAAAGAATAATAAATTAAGCGACGGTGGTAGTGGATTACGGTAAAGAGAGGGATAATGGATGACATTCTGACCTGTGAGGTGTCGCAGTTATCTAATTTTTTAAATTATAATTATTGTTTAGTCTCAGTTCCAGTTAGTCACCCTTGATAACTACTTTAGACCAAATTTAATTATCATCTTCAGATTAGACTTGTTTCAGCTTTTAGAGCCTTCCCGTTCTTTTCTCCATTTCTGAGTAGGAAATGCATGGCTGTGCTTGTTCGCGAAGGGCAAATTTTTTTAATAGTCAGTTATTACAACCGATGTTACATCCTAAAACATTATTCACACTCTCGTGTAACACACACACACACACACACACACACACACACACACACAAACACACACACACACATGCAGCAGGGTAAGAATGATCGAGGCACATGAGCATGTTAGAACTACAATAAAATGCAGTTCAAAAAGAGCGAGGTATGCTGTATCGCATTTATCATTTTTTATTATTGTTAGGAAATAGTGACAATTTTAAAATAAGACTGATCTGAAGATCATTAAATGTGCTATTTGAACTACACTCCTGGAAATTGAAATAAGAACACCGTGAATTCATTGTCCCAGGAAGGGGAAACTTTATTGACACATTCCTGGGGTCAGATACATCACATGATCACACTGACAGAACCACAGGCACATAGACACAGGAAACAGAGCATGCACAATGTCGGCACTAGTACAGTGTATATCCACCTTTCGCAGCAATGCAGGCTGCTATTCTCCCATGGAGACGATCGTAGAGATGCTGGATGTAGTCCTGTGGAACGGCTTGCCATGCCATTTCCACCTGGCGCCTCAGTTGGACCAGCGTTCGTGCTGGACGTGCAGACCGCGTGAGACGACGCTTCATCCAGTCCCAAACATGCTCAATGGGGGACAGATCCGGAGATCTTGCTGGCCAGGGTAGTTGACTTACACCTTCTAGAGCACGTTGGGTGGCACGGGATACTTGCGGACGTGCATTGTCCTGTTGGAACAGCAAGTTCCCTTGCCGGTCTAGGAATGGTAGAACGATGGGTTCGATGACGGTTTGGATGTACTGTGCACTATTCAGTGTCCCCTCGACGATCACCAGTGGTGTACGGCCAGTGTAGGAGATCGCTCCCCACACCATGATGCCGGGTGTTGGCCCTGTGTGCCTCGGCCGTATGCAGTCCTGATTGTGGCGCTCACCAGCAAGGCGCCAAACACGCATACGACCATCATTGGCACCAAGGCAGAAGCGACTCTCATCGCTGAAGACGACACGTCTCCATTCGTCCCTCCATTCACGCCTGTCGCGACACCACTGGAGGCGGGCTGCACGATGTTGGGGCGTGAGCGGAAGACGGCCTAACGGTGTGCGGGACCGTAGCCCAGCTTCATGAAGACGGTTGCGAATGGTCCTCGCCGATACCCCAGGAGCAACAGTGTCCCTAATTTGCTGGGAAGTGGCGGTGCGGTCCCCTACGGCACTGTGTAGGATCCTACGGTCTCGGCGTGCATCCGTGCGTCGCTGCGGTCCGGTCCCAGGTCGACGGGCACGTGCACCTTCCGCCGACCACTGGCGACAACATCGATGTACTGTGGAGACCTCACGCCCCACGTGTTGAGCAATTCGGCGGTACGTCCACTCGGCCTCCCGCATGCCCACTATCCGCCCTCGCTCAAAGTCCGTCAACTGCACATACGGTTCACGTCCACGCTGTCGCGGCATGCTACCAGTGTTAAAGACTGCGATGGAGCTCCGTATGCCACGGCAAACTGGCTGACACTGACAGCGGCGGTGCACAAATGCTGCGCAGCTAGCGCCATTCGACGGCCAACACCGCGGTTCCTGGTGTGTCCGCTGTGCCGTGCGTGTGATCATTGCTTGTACAGCCCTCTCGCAGTGTCCGGAGCAAGTATGGTGGGTCTGACACACCGGTGTCAATGTGTTCTTTTTTCCATTTCCAGGAGTGTAGTTATCGAGCGTCATCAGTAGCAACTGAGACTGTTACAATAAGAATTTAAAATAAAAGAGAGGACTGTTTGTACTTCGGTGGGAATCTCTGAACGTAGAAAAGCGAGGAAAAACAAATGAAATGATCACATGGCTTCATAGCCCATAAAACACCGGCAGGGGTTCTCCGGCCACTACTTCTGTCCCTTCCTATTGGGCGACAATACGGTGACTTGAGTGTCCGAGGGCGACGAGATAAAATACACAAACACTTACACATCACAGTTCAGAGCGAAGAGAACCGCCGGCCCAACCAGGAAGAGAACCCGGAGCCCTGTGGTCTAAAGGCAACCACGCTAACCTCTAGACCACTGGCTAGCGACAGGGACAAAGAAGAGCTGGCCAATCGTGATAGGAATACGTTCCATTTTGTGGGAAGGATACGGTTTTCGTAGGCGCAACACTAGATGACTTGTGAGTCATGAAACTTGCGTATTTTTGCACAACGGTTTTGAAGACTTTAAGAAAATCGCCTACTAGTTGTAATGCTAGCAACCATCTTCATTGCGGTCAGCGGAAATGGCGTTGTTGAGGGCCACAGTTTAGTTTTTGGGAAGCGCGTCCTCCTCGAAACATTCGTAAACCTACATTAGAATGGATGAATGTGTAGCGTCTTCGTAGAAAATATTACTATTTTTTTGGTTAGTGTCTTTTGGAAGCAGAATTTATTATTGTCATGGACACAAATTTTTTTCTGCAAGTGGTGTACCTTATAAATGTTTAAAGGTTGTACCCTCTTTAAGATAAGTTTCATACTTCTTCTATAAACGTGAAAGTAATTGTATGGGTTCTTGTTGGTACACTTTTGCATTAAACGTAGGCTACAGAAACAATATCTGTTGTACTCAGTACTTTATATATCGAAAGTAATTGGAGCTTACATCTTTAAAAGTATTCAAGTAGATGTGGTCTGTCTGTGCAAGAAAAACAATCTCGCTACGTTAAGCGTCTGCATCTACGTGAGCATAAAGTATGAATTAGACACCACAAAAACACGGTTTCAATACAGCAAAATATACTCCATGAATCAGTAATATTGTTAAGGTTCAATGTATTTCATTTTACACCAGCATAAACTGACAATTAATTGTTTTACCTTAAGCCTTGAGCCAAGCCATTATCAATTCTGGACTTTTTACTTACGTCAGCCCTATACGTTTTTTAAAAAAATATTTGTGACAGTCAGATCTGAAAACTCATGTGGAATGATAATATAACTGTCTGTACGCTTTAGGTTGCGCAATGTCATAATTAATTACTGAAAATTAAAATTTAGGCGTAATGGCGGACAACAAGGAGACCATCGATGTTCCGTTCGCATCCGCATCAGCGTGCACTAAAAATACTGAAAACTCAATAATGTCACAAATGGGAATTACATTTCTATAAATGAAAACATGTAACCACATTCACCGCTAACTCTCTATTCAAGAATAAATCAGAATAACAGACCCGAGTACAGCAATTCGCTGTTACTAACATCGAGTACCTCAGATCAATAGCGAGTGAACAAAACGACCAGACAATAGCAAGAGAGAGCGAAACGAACAGAACAGAGAGCGATTACATGTTGGCTTCTTCTATATACATCCTTCTCATAATCATTAGAAATCATAATGGAAATGTTTACTAAATGTACATAATTACAGATTTCATCACTGTTTCTGGTATCAGAATAGTAATTCACTTTTAACAACAGTCCATACAGTATGTATATTTTATATTTGGCTGTCAAAAGTATCCATGGGGACGCCATAAATGGATACGTGAACTCTGCTCTTCTGGTTTACGAAGCACTAACCACTGAGCTACAACATTTTCTTCGAAGTTATGACAGAGAAAAGAGTTCATAACTAAACTCTAAAGACCTATTATGTCCCGTAAAATAAACTTCTGTTTCGTGAAGCTTTCCGTTGACTACGGGAACAGTCTGTAGTAACGGTTAACAGAGTAACATTAAATAACGTAAAGTGCCAGTGTGCTTCTTCGCGGTCACTGTAATTGACATCCGTCTCTGTAATACCCCGGAATGCCTGCCTCCCAGAAAGGCGACAGTCAGCTCCCCCAGAAATAGACTCGCGCTGCGCAGGACGAGTCGGAGTTAAGAATTTGGCGCCGACCCCAGGAGCTGACTTCTCTTTCTGACGTCCCATTATCTACTTTTACGACATCGTAGTTTTCGCGACGAACATCACGGGTAATATATTCTTGGTAAGCACGCCAAGTCAGCTCCAAGGCAGAATCTCCGGTTTTGGTCACTTTACGTCAACGTCCCGAGTATGACCCTGAATACTGCGAGCGTTAAGAAGTGATCTGTACGAAGTATTGTAGTTGGCACCACCTGAACTTTAATTTCATGATGATGCTTGAACACAGTGACTGTGGATTCAATAACTTAAAAGAAAATGAAGTGGCCATCAAGGAATGTGTACGAATCTTAAAAAATAATGAGCCAACATGTAAAGCGACAATATTTCACATAGTTTTAATGCGCCAGGAAGTATCAAATAAAATACTTATTAAAATACTTCTGGGTGTACCTTGCGTCATCAAATAAGATACTTAAAATATTAGAATACTAAAATATACAACGTTTCGGCCAAGTTGCAAGGTCCTTTCTCAGATCGTACATTAATTTATCAATGGGAGAGGGCTTATCAATGTATTTTACTCCTTGCTGTGTCATAAGACCACCGACGGTAAAGTTCCTGGATTGTTATTGGCCCAAAGAGATCTCCGGCTGGTGTTAGGGCAGATGGACTGGTTGTACGGCAGATTATTCAGAGGTTCCCTAATTGTTGGTAAGTGGTAGCGCATCGCGAATCGGCGATAAGCTGACGGGGGCTGTGTTTTCCTGCTTTTAGTCGGATAAAATAGTCTTCCTGTAACACCATTAATTTAAGGAGTGTTTAAGATCTGTAAGAAAAGCTGCTCCCTCAGGCTCACCATTAATAAGATCGACTAATCCATTGTACAAAGAAAACTACGTACCATTGTAAGACACACAGAATCAAATGTGAATGATTAAACTAACTTGGTCAACCTTATGCAAGAGTAGCACGCATAACAAACTGATATAATAGCCAACTTCTCTCTTTACCAACGTACCAAAAGATCAGACTGTTAAAATTCTTCAGGAACGAATATTACCTAACAGCTGTGACCTCTTGTGATTATGTTTCTATTAAACCTTTTTCAAAAATGGTTCAAATGGCTCTGAGCACTATGCGACTTAACTTCTGAGGTCATCAGTCGCCTAGAACTTAAAACTAATTGAACCTAACTAACCAAAGGACATCACACACATCCATGCCCGAGGCAGGATTCGAACCTGCGACCGTAGCGGTAGCTCGGTTCCAGACTGTAGCGCCTAGAACCGCACGGCCACTCCCTCCGGCAAACCTTTTTTCACTTGGCGTAATGAAAATTATGAGGGACGGATGGAGTGGCAATACAATCCGTCTTGTCTCTGTCAACACCCGACGTTTTCATACAAGCTTTTGAAAAAACTACAGTAACTGGAAAAACACGGAGGCTCAGAAGTGTTCCGTTCTACAAACAATGACTGCCCGAGCTCACGGCGTTAACTTTGCAAACAAGGAACGAAAGAATTGTTTAACACTTTATCAGACATCGGACACGATAGCACAACAATTAGCAGCGCTATAAGAAGTTCAACTTTAAGCTAGGCAAACAAAATGAAGTAAATGCTTCTGGTAGCGCACATGCCTTACACAAGTGCGTCTGGTATCGAGTAGCAAAATGTTCCTCTTAGTAGGCTTTAAAACAGTATTCCTGAGTAGCCACAAGATCCATAATTTTTTAGGTTCGAATAAGGATGAAATGATGGTTAAATTGACACCCTAGGTGCAAGCAGGCGTTGATGTACTTCATTGGGGACATATTGAAAATGTGTACCCCGACTGGGACTCGAACCCGGGATCTCATGCTTACAGGGCAGACGCTCTATCCATCTGACCCATTTCATTTCTAGTAAAGCTGCATTGTCATCTACGGTAACTGTTCTTTCGGGAACACATACTACCATCATATATAGTTAAAATGTGGCTTCCTGGCCATTGACCTTCTTGTCCGAACGCACGCGTTATGCCCGAACTCGTACGGGACGTGGTACATTAATCTACCAGGAGTAATAGCTATGATGGGCAAACATCTACTAGGCGCACTACGAATGTAGTGGTGTGGACATTTTGGGAATGTAGGTCTCACGGGGAGCGTGCAAGGGATAAGTCCCTGCAGACGCAGTATCCTCTGTGCCCTCGGTGGCTCAGATGGATAGAACGTCTGCCATGTAAGCAGGAGATCCCGGGTTCGAGTCCCGCTCGGGGCACACATTTTCAACATGTCCCCAATGAAGTGTATCAACGCCTGCTTGCAGCTAGGGTGTCCATTTAATTATCATTTCATTTCTAGCAAAGCTGCATGGTCATCTACGGTAACTGTTCGTTCGGGAGCAGATGCTACCGTCATATATCGAATAAGGATGCAGTAAAAGCTCTGAACGAGGCAAGTGTATATGAGATATGTGTGTGCAGTGCTGCCTACACTGAGGACCTGCATAGCAGAGCATGAGCGTTATGTTCTGCTGGGGTAGCACAACAGGTCGGCACTTGTGGAGAACCGATGCAGTTGTGGACAATGCATGAAGTGTCTTTCAGCTCGCGTGGACGCACGCACGAAAAATAAGAGAGGCAACCGAAATCCTGACAAAATGAAAAAGGGAGACGGCTACAGGCTTTCAGTGTAATGGATGCCAGAGTTTCCTATAATACGTGCTGCATGTAATCGCAGGACAGAGGTGTCATCGGACACTGCCATGACCAGCTAAACAGTGCATGCACAACTGGTGCCGTTTCTTCGCAATGGGCAGCAGGAAAAGTGGCTCCCACCATCTCGTCGTTGATCAAGTGTGGGCTACCAATTACCAATATGAGAAATGCGCGAATAGTCACACATCCTCTATCTCTCTCCTAACATCCATTAGTGATACTTTCGGGCAATAAAATTCTGAGAAATTTGACGACAGTGGTCTTGTGACAGCGTTAGAAAAGCAATGTACTGAAGCGCCCACGTCTCAGTTTGGCCACACCTCGAGGAGTGCCGCTACAATACGGCAAAAAAGTTGTATATTTCAGTATTACAGCATTTTTAAGTATTTTCTGAGATGACATGGCAGCAGACTCAGGAGGATTTTAATAAAGCCTCCATACATGTGTTAAAATAGGTGAGAACTGTCACGTGAAGCATTCGTATAGAGAAGATAGGGGAAGTAAACTTATATAAGCATAAATGGCTAACAGATCTGGGGAAAGGAATATCTTTTTTAGGAACTGGACGAAACAGCGAAGAATAGTACATGGTGAAGAACTAAGACAGATTTGTACATGGTAACTCGAATTATTGGCTCTGAGCACTATGGGACTTAACAACTGTGGTCATCAGTCCCCTAGAACTTAGAACGACTTAAACCTAACTAACCTAAGGACATCACACACATCCATGCCCGAGGCAGGATTCGAACCTGCGGCCGTAGCGGTCACGCGGTTCCAGACTGAAGCGCCAGAACCGCACGGCCACACCGGCCGGCAACTCGAATTATTATAAATTTTACCAAGACAGATTACAAGCTTACACCGTCCTCCTGTTGGTTAGAGCAATTTTGTCGACGTAGTAACGATAAATACGGAACTGTATTGAGCCACATGAACATCGGCAGAAGCTTGAGATCTGTGTTTTGCGAAAGCAATAATAATAGCTATATCTCTTGCAATAACCCGTTCAGTTACTTGCCTTTACAGTTAAATTTATCCATGTTGTATGGTATTTGTCCAGGCCTATGACTATATCACAAAATTTATGAAAGTACTTTCGGCTACAGTCACTTTTATTATACAATATTTATTAGTACGACGCGTTTGGGCACCATGCTGCTATCATATAGTGCTTTATTGTAACAATATTTACATACAGATTCCTTTAGAGAATGATGAGGTCTGCTTGCACGTTGCTCGTTCGTGGGTATTGGTTACAATTCGATAACTGCTTGTTACTGTAAAACAGTGTTTGATACAAGAGGCGGTCGAAAAGATTTTAGTCCGAGATACACTATGTGATCAAGAGTATCCGAACACATGGTTGAAAATGGGTTACAAGTTCGTGGTGCCCTTCATCGGTGCTGCTGGAATTCAATATGGTGTTTTTTTGTGGTTTTAGGGCGCCCTAACTACAATGGTCATTAGCGCCCAGACTACGTTAGGAATGCACCGCGAGGCACAAGTTTAAAACAGCAACTAAAAGGGAAAACACGATAAAAGACAGAATGACAGGCATAGGATTAAAAAGACAGCACAATCAAATGTCCATAGGAGGTTTGTCAAGTTGATAAAACGAAGAACGCGAGCAGCTGCTCCTGGGGCATCCGCTAAAATGGCATCTAGAGTACATGGCAGGCCAAGATCAAGACGCAGTGTATTAAAATCCGTTCAGGACGTTAAAATGTGGCGGACCGTCAGCAATTGCCCACATGGGCAGAACGGCGCCGGCGCAGCCGTCAGCAGATGGCGATGGCTGAACCGGCAGTGTCCAATTCGTAACTGGGCCAAAACGACCTCCTCCCGCCGAGAAGGCCGTGAGCAGGACGTCCAAGCCGCGGGAAGAGGTTTCAAGGCCCGAAGCTTGTTGTCCGTAAGTGCAGCCCAATCGGCATGCCACAGCGATAAAATGCGCCGACAAATGACCCTGCTACAATCTGATGAAGGGACACAACAAGAAGCTGTCCGAGGCTGGAGGATCGCAGCCTTGGCCGCGGCATCTGCAGCTTCGTTCCCAGGGATACCGACATGGCCAGGAACCCACATAAAGCTAACCGGAGAACCGTCGTCCACCAGCTGCTGAAGAGAGCGTTGGATCCGGTGCACGAAAGGGTGAACCGGATACGGATCACTGAGGCTATGGATGGCGCTCAGGGAATCGGAGCAGATGACATAAGCAGAATGTCGGTGGCGGCAAATGTAAAGAACAGCCTGGTAGACAAATAGCGCAGCTGTGAAGACCGAACAATGGCCATGGAGCCGGTATTTGAAACTTTGTGCCCCGACAATAAAAGAACACCCGACCCTGTTATTGGTCTTAGAGCCATCTGTATAATTGAAGGTCATATTAATGAACTTCGAACGAAGTTCGACAAAACGGGAGTGGTATACCGAACCGGGGGTAACCTCCTTTGGGAGCGAGCTGAGGTCAAGGTGAACGCGAACCTGAGCCTGGAGCCAAGGTGGCGCGTGGCTCTCGCCCACTCTAAAGGTTGCAGGGAGTGAAAAATCAAGGTGTTGAAGGAGGCGACGAAAGCGAACTCCAGGGGGTAGCAGGGCAGAGACATACAACCCGTATTGACGGTCGAGAGGGTCGTCAAAAAAGGAACGATAAGACGGGTGGTCGGGCATTGACAGTAGCCGACAGGCATACCGACAAAGCAGTATATCGCGCCGGTAGGTGAGTGGTAATTCACCGGCTTCAGCATGAAGACTCTCGACGGGACTAGTATGAAACGCTCCGATCGCAAGACGTAAACCCCGATGTTGTATGGAGTTGAGGCGGCGTAAGATGGACGGCCGTGCAGAGGAGTATACAAAGCTCCCATAATCCAGCTTGGAGCGGACGATCGACCGATATAGGCGAAGTAGGACGGTTCGATCCGCTCCCCACGACATACCACTGAGAACACGGGGGGCATTTAGAGAACAGGTACAACGGGCAGCCAAATATGACACATGTAGAGACCAGCTAAGTTTCCTGTCAAATGTAAGACCTAAAAATTTTGTTGTCTCCACGAATGGGAGAGCAACGGGACCGAGTCGTAAGGACGGTGGGAGAAACTCTTTGTAGCGCCAGAAGTTAATACAGACCGTCTTCTCGGCAAGAAAACGGAAGCCATTGGCGACACTCCAGGGGTACGCTGCGCGCTGCAATAGATGGTAAAATCGCTCACGAAAATGGAGCCTGATACATCAGTTGGGAGGCAATCCATTATTGGATTGATCGCTGTGGCGAAGAGAGCGACGCTCAAAACTGAGCCCTGTGGCACCCCATTCTCCTGGCGAAAGGTGTCCGGCAGGACAGAACCCACACGTACCCTGAACTGTCGATCCATTAAAAAGGAACGAATAAAAAGAGGGAGGTGACCGCGATGGCCCCATGCATGCATGGTGCGGAGAATGCCCGCCCTCCAACAGGTGTCGTAAGCCTTCTCCAAATCAAAGAACACAGCCGCGGTCGGGCGCTTCCGCAAGAAGTTATTCATAATGAAGGTCGACAAGGTAACCAGATGGTCAACAGCAGAGCGGCGCCTACGAAATCCACATTGTACATTGGTAAGTAGGCGTCGAGATTCGAGTAGCCAAACCAAACGAGAGTTAACCATTCGCTCCATCACCTTACAGACACAGCTGGTAAGCGAGATGGGTCGATAACTGGAAGGCAAGTGCTTGTCCTTCCCCGGCTTAGGAATCGGTACAACAATAGACTCGCGCCAGCATGCGGGAACATGTCCCTCAATCCAGATGCGATTGTAAGTACGAAGAAGGAAACGTTTCCCCGCAGGAGAAAGGTTCTTCAGCATCTGAATATGAATGGAATCAGGCCCTGGAGCGGAGTACCGTGACCGGGCAAGTGCATTTTCGAGTTCCCGCATGGTGCATCGGGCATTATAACTTTCACGATTCGAGGAGCGGAAGTTAGGTGGCCTAGCCTCCTCTGCCTGTTTTCGAGGGAGGAAGGCGGGGTGGTAATGAGCGGAGCTCGAAACCTCTGCGAAAAAGCGGCCGAAGGCAATGGAGACATCCTCAGAGGCCACAAGGACGTCATTCGCGACCGTCAAGCCAGAAACTGGTGAGTGGACCTTAGTGCCAGATAGCCGGCGCAGGCTACCCAAGACAACAGAAGAAGGAGTAAAACTGTTGAAGGTGCTTGTGAAAGCCCAGCTGGCTTCCTTGCTTTCTTTAATAATAAGACGACACTGCGCACGTAATCGTTTATAATTGATACAATTCGCCACTGTATCAGAAAGTGCATACCACTCAAACCGGCGTCCAAGTTGGGTAGTACATATAGAGAGATCTAAATGGGAATAGGTGTGAGATGTGTCCGAAAGAAATGTAGGGGCGCCAGTATTGAGGCAGACAAGATTGAGCTGGTTGAAAAGGTCTGCTAACAGGTAGCCCCTCGGACAGGATGCTGGAGAGCCCCAAAGGGGATGGTGGGCATTGAAGTCTCCAGTTAACAAAAATGGTGCAGGTAGCTGAACAATAATTTGCATCATGGTAACGGCTGACAACTATGGAGTGTAAACGGTACAAATGGAAAATGTAGAAGTGGGGAGAGTAATTCGGACGGCAACTACCTGCAGGCCGGTGTGCAATGTGATGGGATCGTAGTAAATATCATCCCGGACCAGCAACATAACCCCTCCATGAGCCGGAATACCTGCCACAGGTATTCAAAACGCACAGAGGTGTAGTGTGCCAAGGCAATTTGATCGCATCGGCGTAGCTTCGTTTCCTGGAGGGCTACGACGAGCGGACGGTGCAAGCGGAGCAGCAACTTCAAGTCCTCTCGGTTGGAGCGAATGCTGCGAATATTCCAGTGAATAAGTGCCATCGTGAGAAGAAAAAGAAAAGGAGATGCAAGAAGGGGTCACCTCGAAGGCCGCTGAGGGCCTGGCTTCGAGCGAGCACTGCCGCCGCTATCAGTAGGCGGACAGTCATCGTCCATTGGTTCTATAGGAGAGGGAGCTTCCTCCGCCGGTGAACGCCCAGATGTTCGGCTACCAGCGGTGCGGCCAGGCGAAACGGATGACGGCCTGGGGCGGCAACCGCTGGGTGGCGCAGCAGAAGAAATGCGCCGTGGCGGAGAAGAAGAACTGTGCTTCCTATGAGCCTTCTTGGAAGGTCGTTTAGCGGAAGTACTGGTCGATTGGCTGGGAGTTCGAGGTACGTAGGAAGTCTGCACGGGACGGTTCCTTCTTGAAGGCCCGTGCATCTGACTTCTGGGTCTTCGTCTTGGCAGAAGCTGATGAAGGTGCTTGTGTCTGAGGGGTGATGGGAGGAAGAGGAGACGTCGACCGGACGATCTTAGCACTGGCCGAACGGACGACCGTAGTGCTGAAGGTGAGATCGCATGTCTGCGTCGCCACCTCCCTGGTAGTCCGAGGAGAGGCAAGGACAGTACTGTATTTCCCCGCTGGGAGCAGCGTAGGCTACTAGCAAATAACTTGCGAGCAGCCGAGGTGGACACTTTCTCTTTGACCCGAATTTCCTGTATACAGCGTTCTTCCTTGTAGATGGGACAGTCGCGGGAGGACGCTGCATGGTCAGCCTGACAGTTCACACAACGAGGAGACGGAGGTGGACAGTCACCATCATGGGCATCCCTGCCATAAGTGACACATTTAACCCCATTGGAACAAGACTGGCGAGTGTGATTAAAACGCTGACACTGGTGGCAGCGCGTAGGTGCCGGGACATAGGGGCGAACAGAAATAACCTCGTAGCCCGCTTTGATGCGAGACGGCAGCTGAACACTATCAAAGGTCAATAAAAGTGTCCGGGTCGGTACAGGGTCATTGTTGAACTTTTTCATGACCCTATGGACAGCCGTCACGCCCTGCTCAGCGAGGAAAGACTGAATCTCCAGGTCACTCAATCCGTCGAGTGATCTAGTATATACCACACCACGAGACGAATTCAAAGTGCGGTGAGCCTCCACCCGGACAGGGAACGTGTACAGGAGTGTGGCCCGAAGCAGTTATTGTGCCTGAAAGGCGCTCTCAGTTTCTAGTAACAAGGTACCGTTACGCAACCTGGTACAAGACTTGACAGATCCGGCTATGGCATCTACGCCCTTCTGGATAACGAAAGTGTTGACAGAGGAAAAATCCTTTCCGTCCTCAGATCGAGAAACGACGAGGAACTTTGGGGCAGGCGGTAGTACTTTTGTCACTGGTGGCTGGTCAAGTTTCCATTTTTGGGCAGAAGTCGAGAGAGAAGAAGAAGGGAAGTCCATTGCGGAGGAATCCCCCATGATTGCCAACGTCTCCGATGGCGCGCTCCTTCCTTGTGGGGACCCTCTCAGAGGGCACTCCCGCCTTAGGTGAATGTTTACACCTCAGGTCACACCTCCAGAGAAACGGACGGAGGGACCAATCGGCATGGTCAGAAGGTATCAGCTCAGGCAATCACCCCTCCCTGGGCCTGGCCTTTACCAGGGGGTACGTGCGTGCCTTACTTGTCTACCCAGGGCGGGGAGTTACGCGTTACCCCGTCACCGGCTACGCGTGCGAACGCGTGGGTCGGCCTTCAGGCACGCACAGGGAGGAAGGAAGAAGAGGAAAAAGAAGGGAGAGAGGGAGAGAAAGGACAGACTGTCTCAAACGCCGAGGTGGAGACCAGAGGAGGCAAGGAGAAGGAGGCAAGGAGAAGGAGGCAAGGAGGAGGAGGCAAGGAGGAGGAGGCAAGGAGAAGGAGGCAAGGAGAAGGAGGCAAGGAGAAGGAGGCAAGGAGAAGAAGGCGAGGAGAAGAAGGCAAGGAGAAGAAGGCAAGGAGAAGAAGGCAAGGAGAAGAGTAAGGAAGTGAGATGGAGAAGAACAAAGTAAGGAACCAACCAGAGGAAGGAAGAAACCAGAAGAAGTGAAAAACCAAAATGACCGCAAATATAGGTCGTGGAACCGTCCGTCTCCGGACGCAGGCGCTAACTACCCCCTTGAGGGGGAGGGACTCCTTTTAGTCGCCTCTTACGACAGGCAGGAATACCTCAGGCCTATTCTAACCCCCGGACCCGCAGGGGGGAATATGGTGTTGGCCCACCCTTAGCCTTGATGACAGCTTCCAGGTTCCAGGTATCGATGTCGGTCGGTGAGGCCGGGCACATCCCAAAGATGTTCTATAGAATTCAGCTCAGGACTCTGTGCAGGCCAGTCCATTACAGGGACGTTATTGTCATGTAAACACTCTGCCAGATACCGTGCATTATGAACAGGTGCTCGAACGTGTTGTATGATTCAATCGCCATCCCCGAATTGCTCTTCAACAGTGGGAACCAAGAATGTGCTTAAAACATCCATGTAGAACTGTGCAGTGATAATGCCACGCGAAACAACAAGTAGTGCAAGCCCCTCCATGAGAAACGCGACTACACCATACCACCACCGCCTCCGAATTTTACTCTTGGCACTACACACGCTGGTAGATGTTCACCAAGTATCAGCCATACCCACACTCTGCCATCGGATCACCACTTGCGTACCGTGATTCGTCACTCCGCACAACGTTTTTCCGATGTTCAATCGTCTAATGTTTACGCTCCTTAGACCGAGCGAGTCGTCGTTTGGCATTTACCGGCGTGATGTGTGGCTTATGAGCAGCCGCTCGACCATGAAATCCAAGTTCTCTCGCCTCACGCCTGTCATAGTACTTGCAGTGGATTCTGTTGCAGTTGGGAATTCCTGTGTGATGGTTTGGATAGATGTCTGCCTATTACACACTGCGACCCTCTTCAACTGTCGGCAGTCTCTGTCAGTGAACAGAAGAGGTCGGCCTGTACGCTTTTGAGCTGTACCTGTCCCTTCACGTTTCCACTTCGCTATCACATCGGAAACAGTGGAACTAGGGATGTTTAGGAGTGTGGAAACCTCGCGTACAAGCATGTGACACAAGTGACACCCAATCACCTGACCACGTTCGAAGTCCGTGTGTAACCTGGTGGCCCCCATTCTGCTGTCTCACGAATGACTACTGAGGTCACTGATATGGAGTACATGGCAGTATGTGGCACCTAATATGAAAAAGGTATGTTTTTGGTGTTGTCCGGATACTTCTGATCACATAGTGTGATTGCCGTAATGTCTGGCACAAGCAACACCACTTACATTTGTTATGGCCTTTCGTGGGTATGCAAGTCAAATTTCCCAGTTCTAGCTTCGTTAGTTTTGCCGCTAGGATGCGTTGTATACCGTAGTGTAACCAAAGTGGTGAATACCAAGAGAATCAAGAACTGAGCTGTGATTTAACATCTTCATTTGAAGGGAATGACGCCCAAGGAAATTGCGGAGGACATTCGGAAAACGCTTAAGGACAGTGCTCCGTCTAATGCAACAGTGAAAAGCTGGGTGTCCGACTTCAAAAGTGGAAGAACGAGTGTGGAAGATGTGTCAAAGGAGCGGAGAGACTGTCACCGTTTCCTCTGATGAAACAGTGACTGCAATTCACGATACTATTTTGCAGGATCACCGAATAACTTTGCAGCATATTGAAACCACATTTGGAATCTCCTATGGGCGTGCTCATGACATTGCTGTGGATATTTTGGGAATGCGGCAAGTTTCATCTCGGTGGGTCCCGAAAGAGTTGAATGCAGACCGGAGACGTGAGCGTGTGGACTGTTATGAAGAAATTTGAAGCGCATGTAGACAGCTTTCTTGCAAGGTATGTGACAATCGACGACACGAAGGTTCACCACTTTGATTCTGAGACAAAACAAGAATCACAACAATGGAAAAATCCTTCGTCCCCAACCCCAAAAAAATTCCGTGCGCAGAAATGAGCCGTTAAGGTGACGGCATAGGTCTTCTGGGATGCAGAGGGGGTAATTATGGTCGATCACTTGCAAAAAGCCGTAACTGTCAATGCATCATACTACTGCACCCTCCTGCGCAGTTTGAGAGAAGAGATAAAGAAAAAAGGCTTGAAAAATTGGCGCGTGGGGTTCTTTTGCACCAGGAAAACCTACCAGCGTACAAAGAACACTGGAAATTGCGTGACTACGGGTTCGAAATGTTACGTCATCCGCCATATTCTCCAGATTTGGCTCCATCAGACATTTTTTCTTACCCCTAACCTAAAAAAAAGACCTCAAAAGAAGGCGATTTGACAACGATGATTCAGTGATTGATACTGTGAACTCTTTGTTGGACTCAGACCTTTTATTTCAATGGTTTGCAGAAGTTAGTAATCGGTCACTAAGCTTGCGCACTACTTAATCTAACTTAAACTAACTTACACAAAGGAAAACACACACCCATGTCCGAGGGAGGACTCGAACCTCCGACGGGAGGGGCCGCTCAGACCGTGACAAGGCGCCCTCGACCGCTCGGCTACCACGCGCGGCAAGTTATCTGAGCGTGCCCGCAAGAGTATTAGTGTAAGCGGATGTTATATTGAAAAATAAATTGGTATAATGAAATTTCTGTCAAAAAATGTTCAAATGTGTGTGAATTCCTAAGGGGCCCAACTGTTGAGGTCATCTGCTCCTAGACTTACACACTACTTAAACTAACTTATGCTAAGAACAACAGACACACCCATGCTCGGGGGAGGACTCGAACCTCCGGCGGGAGGGGCCGCGCAATCAGTGACATGGCACCTGAAAACGCACGGCTACTCCGCGCGGCCAATTACTGCAATTCTTTGTTAGGCTAGAAACTTTTCAAACACCCCTCCCCCCCCCACCCCCCCCCCATCACTGTGACCTCCTTTATAAACATTCAGAGTTTTCGTGAGTCCTGGGTATCTCCTCCACCAACTGTTTTCAGTGTATTAGTTACATGCATATATATTCGTACTTACGTTCGGAAGCTGCAGCGACTGAGTGCACCGCCATGTCTGTTAGGCACTGCGCCTGTTTCCCCCAACGCATTTCCTAACGCTGGCGCTCTGTAGTCACAGGCGACGAAAGTCATGGGTCAGCGATATGCGCATATATAGACTGCGGTAATATCACGTACACAAGCTATAAATGGGCAGTGCATTGCCGGAGCTGTCATTTGTACTCCGGAGACTCATGTAAAAAAGTTCCTGACGTGATTATTACCGCACGACTGGAATTAACAGCCACTGAACGTGGAATGGTAGCTGAAGATAGACGCATAGGACATTCCATTTGGGAAATCATTAGGCTATTCAGTATACCGAGATCCACAGTGTCAATAGCGCGCCGAGAATACCACGTTTCAGGCATTATCTCTCACCATGGACAACGCAGTGGCTGGCAGCCTTCCCTTAACGACCGAGAGCAGCGGCGTTTGCGAAGAGTTGTCAGTGCTAACAGACAAGAAATACAAATAACCAGAGGAATCAGTGTGGGACGTACAACGAACGTATCCGTTAGGACAGTGCTGCGAAATTTAGCGTTAATTGGCTATGGCAGCAGACGACCGACGCCAGTTATCTTCGCTGAAAGCACGACATCGCCTGCAGCTCCTCTCCGGAGTCTGAGGCCAAATCTGTTGGACCCTAGACATTTGAAAAACCGTATCTTGGTCAGATGAGTCCCGATTTCAGTTGTTAAGAGCTGATGGTACAGTTTGAGTGTGACGGAGGTCCCACGAAGCAATGGACACAAGTTATGAGTAAGGCACTACAAGCTGGTGATGACTCCATAATGGTGTGAGCTGTGTTTGCATGGAAAGTACTGGGTCCTATGGACGTCCGGCTACTTGGAGACCATTTACAGCCATTTATGGACGTCATGTCCAACGATGGAATTTTTGTGCGTGACAATGCACCATTTCACAGGTCCACAATCGTTCACGATTGGTTTGAAGAACATTCTGAACGATTCAAGTGAACGGTTTAGCCATGCAGGTCACCCGACATGAATCCCATCGAACATTTATGGGTCATAATCGAGAGGTCATTTCCTGCACAAAATCCTGCACCGGCAACACTGTCGCTATTGTGGACAGGTATACAGGCAGAGGGTCTTCCAACAATTTGCTGAGTCCGTGTCGCACTGACTTTCTGCAACATCGGTTTGTTGCAGGATTCTCGAACATATTCTCAGTTCGAATATAATGAATTTCCTTGAGACAGAGAAGTTGCTGTCCATGCATCAGCACGGCTTTAGAAAGCATCGCTCCTGCGAAACGCAACTCGCTCTTTTTTCACATGATATCTTGCGAGCCACTGATGAAGGATGCCATATTCCTTGACTTCCGGAAAGCATTTGACTCGGTGCCCCACTTCAGACTCCTAACTTAGGTGCGAGCATATGGGATTGGTTCCCAAATATGTGAGTGGCTCGAAGACTTCTTAAGTAATAGAACCCAGTGCGTTTTCCTCGATGGTGAGTGTTCACCGGAGGTGAAGGTATCACCTGGAGTGCCCCAGGGAAGTGTGGTAGGTCCGCTATTGTTTTCTATCTACGTAAATGATCTTTTGGATAGGGTGGATAGCAATGTGCGGCTGTTTTACTGATGATGCTGTGGTGTACGGGAAGGTGTCGTCGTCGAGTGACTGTAGGAGGATACAAGATGATTTGGACAGGATTTGTGATTGGTGTAAAGAATGGCAGCTAACTCTAATATAGATAAATGTAAATTAATGCAGATGAATAGGAAAAAGAATCCCGTAATGTTTGAATACTCCATTAGTAGGGTTGCGCTTGAGACAGTCACGTCGATTAAGTATTTGGGCGTAACACTGTAGAGAGATATGAAGTGGGACAAGCATGTAATGGCAGTTGTGGAAAAGGCGGATAGTCGTCTTCGGTTCATTGGGAGAATTTTGGGAAGATGTGGTTCATCTGTAAAGGAGACCGCTTATGAAACACTAAAACGACTTATTCTTGAGTACTGCTCGAGCGTTTGGGATCCCTATAAGGTCGGATTGAGGGAGGACATAGAAGCAATTCAGAGGCGGGCTGCTAGATTTGTTACTGGTAGGTTTGATCATCACGCGAGTCTTACGGAAATGCTTCAGGAACTAGGGAGGGAGTCTCTAAAGGAACGGAGGGGTTCTTTTCGTGAACTGCTACTGTGGAAATCTAGAGAACCATCATTTGAGGCCGACTGCAGTACAATTTTACTGCCGCCAACTTATATTTCGCGGAAAGACCACAAAGATAAGATAAGAGAGATTAGGACTCGTACAGAGGCATATAGGCAGTCATTTCTCCCTCGTTCTGTTTGGGAGTGGAAAAGGGAGAGAAGATACTAGCTGTGGTACGAGGTACCCTCGGCCACGCACCGTATGGTGGATTGCGGAGTATGTATGTAGATGTAGATATAGAGGTCCGACACGATATTAGGAGGTATCCCATGACTCTCGCCATCTCAGTGTACAGTGGTCATAATGCAGTGGCTCTCTGCTAGTTAGCGAGTCGTGGTATCGGCACCTCGTCTTATACTGCGCCTCAAATAACAGTCGTGGTCGTGCTGAAAGTGATTTATCCCAGTTCAAAAAGCCCTAATAAAGTTAGTATGGGGGGATCAAGGATTCTGACGGAAACGTCAAATGGTTCAAGACCGTAACGTTCTTTGACACAGAAAGAAGTGCATGTTCATGTTGGCCAACAGAACTTAAAGAGTGGGCCTAGCGGCCTAATTAGAGATCTGCTTTGTTGATAATGATGAAACTAATCATTAACGATATGTCAAAGTAATGTGTTAAGTATAATTGTCACGTGTATATACACCACCGGCCATTAAAATTGCTACACCACGAAGATGACGTGCTACAGACGTGAAATTTAACAGACAGGAAGAAGATGCTGTGATATGCAAATGATTAGCTTTTCAGAGCATTCACACAAGGTTGCCGTCGGTGGCGACATCTACAACGTGCTGACATGAGGAAAGTTTCCAACCGATTTCTCATACACAAACGGCAATTGACCGGCGTTGCCTGGTGAAACGTTGTTGTGATGCCTCCTGTAAGGAGGAGAAATGCGTATCATCACGTTTCCGACTTTGATAAAGAACGGATTGTAGCCTATCGCGATTGCGGTATATCGTATCGCGACAGTGCTGCTCGCGTTGGTCGAGATCCAATGGCTGTTACCAGAATATGGAATCTGTGGGTTCAGGTGGGTAATACGGAACGCCGTGCTGGATCCCAACGGCCTGATATCACTAGCAGTCGAGATGACAGACGTCTTATCCGCATGGCAGTAACGGATCGTGCAGCCACGTCTCGATCCCTGAGTCAAAAAAATGGGGACGTTTGCAAGACAATAACCATCTGCACGAACAGTTCGACGACGTTTGCAGCAGCATGGACTATCAGCTCGGAGACCATGGCTGCGGTTACCCTTGACGCTGCATCACAAACAGGAGTGCCTGCGATGGTTTATTCAACGACGAACCTGGGTGCACGAATGGCAAAACGTCATTTTTTCGGATGAATCCAGTTTCTGTTTACAGCATCATGATGGTCGCATCCGTGTTTGGCGACATCGCGGTGAACGCACATTGGAAGCGTGTATTCGTCATCGCCCTAGTGGCGTATCACCCAGCGTGATGGTATGGGGTGCCATTGGTTACACGTCTCGGTCACCTCTTGTTCGCATTGACGACACTTTGAACAGTGGACGTTACATTTCAGATGTGTTACGACCCGTGGCTCTACCCTTTTTCGATCCCTTCGAAACTCTAAATTTCAGCACGATAATGTACGACCGCATGTTGCAGGTCCTCGATACAGAAAATGTTCGACTGCTGCCCTGGCCAGCCCATTCTCCAGATCTCTCACCAACTGAAAACATCTAGTCAATGGTGGCCGAGCAACTGGCTCGTCACGATACGCCAGTATCGTGTTGAAGCTGCATGGGGAGCTGTACTTGTACACGCCATCCAAGCTCTGTTTGACTCGATACCCAGGCGTATCAAGGCCGTTATCACGGCCAGAGGTGGTTGTTCTGGGTACTGATATCTCAGGACCTATGCACCCACATTGCGTGAAAATGTAATCACATGTCAGTTCTAGTATAAAGTATTTGTCCAATGAATACACGTTTATCATCTGCATTTCTTCTTGGTGTAGCAAATTTAATGGCCAGTAATGTATATGACGAATGTGTGTTGCATTTTACTGTCGTGTTAGCGTTTTTGGTGATGATAAGAATGAGAGGGGGAGAGACAGAAAAGTCAGCGGCTAAAGTTTGGCACCGGCACACGACTTACTCCTAATGGCTCCACGGTGGCCGCCGAATCCACCCTCCTACAGACCGACGAATCTCTATGTGAGACACTGCGGAGAGGTCGTAACCAGAGACTTAACGCCAGCTCTCCTCCACTTGACAGCCAGGTGCTGGCTGTGAAAAAACCTGCCACCACAAGAATTCGAATTGGTACCATGCGAGTCCATACACCCGGCGCCCTCCTCTCCGGATGCTCGAGCGCTTTAGATTCACAGCTGCCGGCGCCTGCCTTTGTGGCAGTGGCTCCCACTGTCGCCGAGGCGAGGGACGATGTGTTTTCATCGCCACAGCTCTCCGAGAACGGCTCCCAAGACGACTCACTTTGTTGTCGAAATTAATACGTAGACATTTATGCCTCCTCTGTGGGCTGGGTACCAGCAGACGAATAGCGGTGGCTCTGTCGCGCCCACTCTGTGGCGGCTGGTAAATGTGCGAAAGCGGATTCACATTATACTGCGACTGTTGTTATGTGATGCGAAATTGTTACTGCAATTAGTGAATGTCTAATTGCTTTCGGTTTTTTCTCTGCAGTGTAACAACAGTCAATCAATGTTTCTGACCTGTAAATGTCAAATTTTACTTTTTATTTATGCAGTGGTTATATTTTTGGATGATCTAATCTGACTTGAAAAGGAAATGTTAGTGAGAATACCTGCAACGTGGAGTATTTCCTCATGGACACTTAACTCCCTAGTCTTTATGTTAGAAAGCGTGTGGTGATCCATATTCTACTCTCGAAGAGGTTGTTTTCGGATCGTGCCAAAAGGTGCTCAGTTTTACCTTAAACACACAGGCGAGTCCTGGCTGAGTGTATTACTACTTTCATATTGACGTTTTGTGGGGAGATGATTAAATTAAAGAAATATAACCACGAATAGTCGTTCTGAGTTGCAAATTATTATTGCACATTGCGGACCTTTACCAGTAATTGTTAATATACAAAACTAGTACTGATTACGAAACCTTCATTATTTTACCTGTAATACTCGTGTTGGTCTTGAATCTTGGACATTCTGTGCCAAATGTTAGTTTTATCAACACTTTGCACTTGGTCTCACGCCATCCGTCACCACTCTCTCCATTGTTGCCATCCGACTCACACTGAAGTCGCGTCCCTTCTGCCGGGGGCGTCTACTTGTATCACACGCTGTGATAACGTGAACAGCACGCAATGATTGCCAACGTATTTCTCAAGTGACTGTCGGAGAAGTGACAATTTATTTTCCTCGCAGTACGTTCACGATCAAACAACTACGCCAAAAGGGCACTAAGTTCGGCGGAATTCATGTATTCGTTTAGAAACACAGAATTTTGATCATCTGAGCATCAATGAAAATTTGAGGTGACATCTGAGGTCACTGAAGCTATGGTAACCTTACAAATTCTGTGTACGCAGTGATGAGCCAAAAACATTATGACCACCTGTTGAAGAGCGTGTTATTCCACTTTCAAACACAGTATAACAGAGATTCTGCTTCGCATGGCTTCTACAAGCCCTTAACAGGATTCTACAAGTATGTGGCACCAGGTCAGGCAATTCCCGCAGATTACGGGATGGTGGTTTACGGGCACCCAGCTGGCGTCCGAAATGTGTCCCAGTGGGTACAGATTCGGCACATATACTGATCAAGACATCATTGTGAATTCACTATAATGCACCTCAAACCACTGCAGCACTCCACCCTGGTGGGCCGAGAGACAATTCCAAAATACCGTACCTGGTAGAAGAGTGTCATGGGCGGAGCAAGGCGGAAAGATATACGTTTTACTGCGAAGGATTGTACGGGGTGACGAACGATGATCGCGAACTGACTTCCGAGGAATGTTCTCACTGGAAGAGCCGGGACACGCTTCCCATCGAAAAGCAGAGATGTGTATTCCATTGGCGGAGTGCTAAGAATTTAGGAGGAGAAATAGAAACTTCCCAAAAATTATCTGAAAGGAGTACGAGCTTCAAGCATTGGATGGTAGCTTCCTGACCAATACAGTGAGAGGTAACGTTTTTGTAACGGCCACTGGGATTCGTCGTCCGAGTGCAAAAGTGGGTGCTGTGTGTCCAGCAGCGACCGGTTGTGTGGTGTGGAGACAGACTACTCTGCGGGGACTGATCGGAGACACTTCCCTCTGGGTATCGACCCAAAGACCTCGCTGGCGAGACCGACAAGGGAGAAACTGGTGGTTCGATTTTGAGAAGTGTTGCTTTCGACACAAGGAGTGCGTGAAGTCGTTTCTCCGTGTTCAGATTTAGTATTCTGTTTACGTGAGTGATGATTCTCTACCTCTCTAATGAGCCTGACAAATATTGAAGTGCTTCTTAACGGAAGAACACACGAGTCGAATTTCTGTCACAGGCTAGTGAGCAAACAGAAATCTTAATTCGTGTTCTGTCTTGTGTGCAGGTAATTTAAGCCCTAGGAATTTACGGATAGCATGTTACGTCCACTCTGTAGGCAGAGAATTGCAGGTTGCCACGTACATCACAGGGAAACACAGTGAATGCGTGGAGTTCTACCGGGTGTTATAATTAAACTTTCCCGATTTAACACGTTATAACACAGAAACTAATACCGTACGAGGACCAGACTTTGTAGCATAAATAACAAGAACATGGCAAAGAGAAATAATGCAGAATCAATTCAACAGAAACACATTTAATGTGCTGCTACGGTACATCATAACATTATATACCGGTCCCGTTACTGCTACAAAATGGGCTCAGTATGGGACCCATTAGTGTCGGAAGAGTCTGAAAGCGCAGGATTGCATTCTACACAGCAGAACGAAGCATGTCCGTAGGTATGTTGGCTACCTCCCTTGATATGCCGCGCTTCACATCAGCACATGAGTGAATGTTCCCCTCGTAAGCCCTGTTCTTCAGGTAGCCCTTCAACCAAAACCACAGGGAGTGAGATCAAGTGATCGTGCCAGCCGAGGATTTGGAAACGATCGGCTGATAATTCGATCGTTTCGAAATGTGTTTCAGAGAAGCAGGTGAACCTCACGAGCGACGTGCGGTGGGGCCCCATCTTGCATGAAAACCATTCAGTTCAACGCGTCTCTCTCCTGCAAAAATGAGATGATCGTCTGGCATTGTTGGCCGGGAAGCCCGATGCGGGGAAGTTCGGCCGCCGCATTGCAAGTCCTTTTTAGTTGACGCCACTTCGGCGACTTGAAAGTCAATGATGATGAAATGATGATGAACACTAAACACCAAGTAATCACGAGGAAGAGAAAATCGCTGACCCCTCCGGGAATCGAACCCGAGACCCCGTGCGCAGGAAGCGAGAACGCTACCGCAAGATCACGAGCTGCGGACTCTCTCCTGCAAGGTTGGTACGACATGCTGTCGAAGCATCGCAGTAGCTCTGACCCGTCCCAACGCACATCTTTGGTCCTTGAGTGCCAACCTGTTCAAAAAACAATGGGCCAATGATGAACATAACCGTGAAGCCACACCATGCGGTGACATACAGAGGAACTACACGCACAGTGACTGGAGGTGAAGATTCCCACACTCGGCAATTCTGTGATTTCACCTCACCTGTCAGAGAAAAATGAGTTTCTTCAGCCAATAGGATGGTCCAGGGCCAGCCCTCATAGACTTCAGTCCTTGCGAGAAACTGGAGCGGGAAGTCAACACGTCGTTGTGCATTCTGTGGTACAAGCTGCTGTGTGATATGTATCGTGTACAGACACCATTCGAGAATGGTTCGAAGCACCTTCGTACGCTGGACTGCGGGATGTTCAACTGCCGTGACACACCATGCGCACTGCCCGACGATCGAAAACTGCGCGCACCGTTGTCTGCCATAGCAACAGCGATTTCATCAACCACCTGTGGTGCAACCGGTCGTCGGCCTCTTCACGGAGCGACGCCCAGTTCTCCAGTTGATCCGAACGTCATCATGCTCCACACAGCAGGTGAAGAAAGAAGACACTCTTCCGTAATCCTTTCAGTCGGCGATATTCTCGGAGTGCAGCTGCAGCATTACTGTTTCTTTGTTAATAGAGCTTCACCAATAATGCCCTGCTCCTTTTGCCCAATCACATGTTGACACGTCAACAAGTGCACGGCTACTGGTCAGGTATGTGAGACTGTGAATCATGACGACTTATCACCATGGCACCTGGTGGCCGTAGTTGGAACTGGACGGTGGCGCTGTGACGCACGAAAATCATCCACACCATACTCTGGACATTACTGCTACCAAGTTTGATAATCGTACGATACTTAGTTTCCTTGTTATAATATGTTAAATAAGTAAAGGTTAATTATAACCACCCGGTATTTGCTTGCTCATTACGATTTTTCTGAAAGTGACAATCGTGGTGTAGGTCTTCTGTTTCTCAACCGATAATCGGTACTGGCCATGTTTCCGTCCGGCTAAGAAAGCGGAACATGGTCTAAAGAAAGTCGAACATAGGTTCTGACAATGTCGAAATGACGTTTAGGGTAGAATCTCACATTGTGTACCTCATATTTACACAATTATTGCATTATATATTTTTTGGGAATAAGTTGTGATTCATACTGGAAGCATCCCGATGTGAATAATTTGTTTGATCTTACAATGTAAGCTTTCACGGCCGGTATTTTCTTCACTTAAAACTTCCGGGCTGATTGGCCGTGGTCGAGGTATAAAACTGTCCCCTGACGTTTCGTCTCCGACTGCGGGAGACATCCTCGCCGCTTTACCTCCGAGGATGTCTCCCGCAGTAAGGAGACACTTTTATACCTCGACCACGGCCTATCAGCCCGGAAGTTTTAAGTGAAGATAATTTCTTTGATTTGCTAAACTGAAGTCAAGTAAAACCACAACATTATACCTCGTTTTACGGAAATCCTTAGGTGTAGATGGTCAATGGCTTGGTCGATTTAATCATTTACAGGCGTGAGAATTCCATTGCAGAAGTAACATCAGGCAACCACACATACATACGCTATACACCGTTCAGCCAGAACGCTATGACCATCTACTTACTATCGATATAAACCTATCCTTGCGATAGCAGCGTCACCTGAAAATAACTACTGGTGAGACACTCGCAAGGTGCACTTAATATGAGTGAGAGTGCTGTCCGTGTGTAGAATGGGGAAGGCTCGCGATCTATCTGAGTTTGACCGAGGGCAGAGTGTGATGGCCCGGAGGCTCGGCACGAGCATTTCGGAAACTGCACGACTTGTCGGGTGTTCGAGGAGTGCTGGGGTGAGTATCTTCAACACGTGGGAAACCAAGGTGAAGCCACGTCCAGACGTCTTGGGGTTGGGCGGCTACGCCTCATTACAATTGTCCGACGTCGTAGACTAGGCAGACTGGTATAACAGGACAGGCGGCGAAATGTGGTGGGGCTAACTTCAATGTTGGGTACAGTACAAGTGTGTCTAAAAACATTGTGCACCGAACACTCCTAACGATGGACCTCCGCAGCCGACTACCCATGCATGTGACAATGTTAACACCACGACAACAACGACAACTACGACCGAAATAGGCACGTGACCATCGACACTGGACGATGTTGCAGTGGCAGAGCGTTACTTAGTCTGATGAATCCCGATACTTGGTCCATCATGCCGATGAAAGCGTGCGAATCCTTCATCGGGGGAACAGCTCCTTGACGCCTGTACTGAGGGACAGAGACAAGCTGGCGGCGGCTCCGTTATGCTCTGTGGGATCTTGACATGGGCGTCCATAGGTCCAGTGGAGCTCGTGCAAGGCATCATGTCGGCCGCGCTGATTACAGACCGTCGTACACCCCGTCATGACAATCATGTTTCCTGACGGCAGTGGCATTCTTCAATAAAACAATGCGCCATGTCACAAGGCCAGGATTGTGGTGGAGCTGCTCGAGGTACACAGAGGCTAGTTCCAATTGATGTGCTGGCCCCCAACATGCCAGGTCTGAGCCCGATTGAACACATCTGCGACGTGATTAAACTTTTCGTCAGAGCTCATCGCCGCCCTCCCTGGATTTTAGGGGAATATGGTGACTTGTGTCTCCCTCCAGCGACCTATCAAGGCCCCATTGCTTCCATGTCACGATGCGTCGCTGCTGTTGTCCGTGCCAAAGGTGGACATACCAGCTATTAGGTCGGTGGTCGTAATGTTCCGGCTACTCAAAGCATGTCACAAACACCGAGACTAACACAGTGTTTCCATGTGACCTGTATTATGAATTTACATTATCAGTAACGTAGTAGACAACGATTTCCTCTATGCTACATATCTTGCACCTCTATTTGTTTCATGTGATTTCCTTCTGACCGCAGGCTATGGTTTTGCTTTGGTTGATCCTTTCCTTACGCGACTATTTCGTTTTCAGCTCTCTACCGAGAAACCATTGACTTCAAACGTTTATATTTGTCGAATTATTGGTCATATTGTCGTAAGCTGTTAATACGATACTTGGCAGATTCGCTAGCCGTAGATCACTATCGATGCGTAGCTCTTCTACTGCGCTGTGGTCATACTAAACAGAGTCCCCACCACTACATTGCCCCTTCCCCTGTCATACGTCTACGCAGGTGTGGGCCAAGTCATTTTGGGTGCATATTAGGTAGCGCATGATTTGGCGGAGCCAGTATCTTCCATATCTATCCTTGCGATTTGTGCTAAATATCGAGGGTAACTAAAGTATCAGTATGATCGAACTGTGATACCGAGATTGTAATAAATTGGCGATTGCCGGTCCTGTATTTGTATCGCAACTTGATTAACGGCTGACGGGTAGTCCAACACTGGTGCAGGTTTCTACAGACGCCATCGTTTCGTATGTTCTTTGTCCATACGTTGTTAGAATTTCTCCCCATGTGATATTGCGCTCACGATTACCGTATCACTTGGTATAGATGACACTTGAATAAAATGTGCTCACACAATGTGAGACTTGACCACACTTATGGTGATGTCTTTACGTGGAGCCGTATGGTTTTTCCTTTTCTTTTTTTCGTGTTCATATGTAGAGCCAGTTAAAGCTATTGGTAGTGTTTTTGGTCAACCCAGGACAGTTTCACTTATTCCATGTCCTGTGCCTCCCAAGCTCACAATCCCATCCTTCTGCAGCACGTAGAGCTCCCAACATTGCACACACAGCTTCATAAATTTCTTCTCTTGAAGAGTGTAAGGCAATACGTCGTTGTACGCGGCCACGGAATGCGAGATGTGTGCACAGCGTGTACCCATTGTGCACAATATTATAAATATATGTAAATCAAGTATGGGAGACGGCTCACAAGGGGATGGCGGTTACTTGTCATCACCAATATCGTCCAAACTTTTTGGTATATGCAGGGCTTGGCCAGCAGTAAAAGTGACAGAAGTGGCAGTTCCAGATAGCCACGTGTTTACGAAAAGTAGTATTCTTGGCATGGTCGGCAAAGGCGTGACCCATTCATGTTAACGGCTTTTCCATGCAACGGTTGGTGCAGCGGATAGTGATGGTTGTGGAGTCGAGTCCATATACGGAAACTTTTTTCAGTTTTTAAATTTTACGTCACTTACAATGCAAGTAAACCTAAACGCACTATGTGATCAAAAGTAGCCGGACACCTGGCTGAAAATGACTTACAAGTTCGTGGTGCCCTCCATCGGTAATGCTGGAATTCAATATGGTGTTGGCCCAACCTCAGCCTTGATGACATCTTCCACTCTCGCAGGCATACGTTCAGTCATGCCATGGAAGGTTTCTTGGCGAATGGCAGCCCATTCTTCACGGAGTGCTGCACTGAGGAGAGGTATCGATGTCGGTCGGTGAGGCCTGCCACGAAGTCGGCGTTCCGAAACATCCCAAAGGTGATCTATAGGATTCAGGTCAGGACTCTGTGCAGGCCAGTCCATTACAGGCATATTATTGCCGTGTAACCCCTCCGCCACAGCCCGTGCTTTATGAACAGGAGCTCAATCGTGTTGAAAGATGCAGTCGCCATCCCCGAACTGCTTTTCAACAGTGGGAAGCAAGAAGGTGCTTAAAACATCAATGTAGGCGTGTGCTGTGATAGTGGCACGCAAAACAACAAGGGGTACAATCCCCCTCCATGAAAAACAAGACCACACCATGACACCACCGCCTCCGAATTTTACTGTTGGCACTAAACACGCTGCCGGATGACGTTCACCGGGTATTCGCCATACCAACAACCTGCCATCGGATCGCCACATTGTGTACCTTGATTCGTCACTCTACGCAACGTTTATCCACTGTTCAGTCGTCCAATGTTTACTCTCCTTACACCAAGCGAGGAGTCGTTTGGCATTTACCGACGTAATCTCGACCATGAAATCGAATCTTCTTACCTCCCGTCTTACTGTCATAGTACTTGCAGTGGATCCTGATGCAGTTTGAAATTCCTGTCTGGTGGCCTGAATAGATGTCCGCCTATTACACATTACGACACTCTTCAACTGTCGGCGATCTCTGTCAGTCAACAGACGAGGTCGGCCTGTACGCTTTTGTGCTGCATGTGTCCCTTCACGTTTTCACTTTGCTGTCACATCGGACACAGTGGTCCTAGGGATGTTTAGGAGTGTCGAAATCTCGCGTACAGACGCATGACACAAGTGACACCCAATCACCTGACCACGTTCGAAGTCCGTGAGTTACGCCGAGGCCCCATTCTCTTCTCTCACGATGTCTAATGACTACTGCGGTCGTTGACATGGAGTACCTGGCAGAAGGTGGCAGCACGTGCATCTAATATGATAACGATTGTTTTGGGGGGTGTCGGGATATTTTTGATCATATAGTGTATGAACAAAGTAACTCACTCGTATAAAACGCATCGTGCTACAGGAATATCTAGAAAATATTGCCAACATTGTGCCTAATCCTAAAGATTTGGATCGAAGATTCTAACAACGGTGGATGTGTACGCGACAAAACAATGAAATGTTGTCATCACTTAGTCAACACTGATGTGATGGAGTTTTGTGTTCAGTACAGCAAATTTCTTCTGTTAATTGACTCTGGAGAAGGCAAACAAATCGTCAATTACAAAACGTAATTTTTCAAGATGTGGAGGGATACCATGGTGCACTATTAAAGTGACTCCCGCAAATTACTCTACTCCTGTAGCCCTGCTCTGTATTTTTACTGTTAGGCGAAGAATTTGATCAAAAAGCTTCAAACGTTCTCTTGCCCCATCTAGATGAAAGTGAACCACATGTTGAGAAGACGGCATCAAAATAGATTCTACTGCACATCACCAGTTATCCTCGCAACCACCTGGCAAAATGACGCATTACGTCGTTTGATGCCAAAGTAAGCTATGAAAAAGTCTTTCTTCAATGTAAACCAAGCCTGTTTTTCTACGGAAAGTCTGAAAAAACAACATCAGTGTAGAAAAGCGACGTTTATAGCGTGTGCAAGAAGCCGAGCAAATTACTGCTTCCCCTGTTTTACGGTATCACCCAAGCACGGACAAATCAACTGTAACTTAATAAAAGTATCTATTTTATATACCAGGTTGTCGTGAAAGCCAAATAACCCCTTTCTGGAAATTTACATGCAGTACCAAATTTTCCTATAACTTTTCTTCTATGCATTTTATGAAAATAGTAATAAGTACAATGTAGTGAACATTATTTCTGTTTAGTTGCAGAGTAAGTAACACAAAAACTGAAAATAAATAACCTTCCACCTGTGTGAAATCGACCCCACGACCCTTCTGTTACCATTGCCTGCTCTTCCCGCTGCGCCAACGCTGCCTGAAAACGACGCTAACGTAAGTGGCTTATGCTTAGTCCAACCGACACCAAAAATGCTGCATTTTGCAATTAGTTGCCCAATCCGCCACTTCAATTTGTGGTCAAACCCCCTATATCTGGACGGATGACGATTAAGAACAGTCTCCTTGTTAGTTTTACGACAGCAGTCTCAGTCATTAAGACAATGTTAATGTCTTCTTCTTTAAGGAATAAGCTCATTGCATTTCGACATGAGAATAGGGACTAATTACATGTATTATATTAAATTCATGATTAAATTTTTATGTGAGTCTCCGTAAACATCAGTTTCTGTCTCAAATAAATATCGGCCGCTACACATTCAACTCCCTACACGCTATTATTTACTAAGGTGACGTTTTAGAACGAACATTTTATTTATATAATGCTTAAAGTCCTGTTACCTAAAACACATATCAGAAAAAGTGTTGCATCACCTCGGCTCCGAGAGTTCCGAAACCTGTACAGAAAATTGGAATAAAGATCAACATAAACATCATTTCCGCCCTTTTCATTGCTCATGAAAATCACACGTTGCATGTTGTACCACCATACAGCGAGACCTTTAGAGGCGATGGTTCAAATGGTTCAAATGGCTCTGAGCACTATGGGACTTAACAGCTGAGGTCATCAGTCCCCTAGAACTTAGAACTACTTAAACCTAACTAACCTACGGACATCACACAGATCCATGCCCGAGGCAGGATTCGAACCTGCGACCGTAGCGGTCGCGCGGTTCCAGACTGAAGCGCCTGAACCGCTCGGCCACTTCGGCCGGCCCAGTGATGCTTCAGAAGGCTGTACACACCGGTACCTCTAATATCCAGTAGCACGTCCTCTTGCATTGATGTACGCCTGTATTCGTCGTGGCATGCTATCCACAAGTTCATCAAGGAACTGTTGGTCCAGATTGTCCCACTCCTCAACGGCGATTCAGCGTAGATCCCTCGCAGTAGTTGGCGGGTCACGGAGTTCATAAACAGCCATTTTCAATCTATCCCAGGCACGTTCGATTTGGTCCATGTCTGGAGAACATGCTGGCCGTTCCAGTCGAACGACGTCATTATCCTGAAGGAAGCCATTCACAAGATGTGCACGATGGGAGCGCGAAATGTCGTCCATGAAGACGAATGCCTCGCCAGTATGCTGCCGATATTGTTGCACTATCGGTCGGAGGATGGAAGTCACGTATCGTACAGCCATTAAGGCGCCTTCCATGAACACCAGCGGCGTACGTCGGCCCCACATAATGCCACCCCAAAACAGCAGGGAACCTCCACCTTGCTGTACTCGCTGGACAGTGTGTCTAAGGCGTTCAGCCTGCCTCCAAACACGTTTCCGATGATTGTATGGTTGAAGACATATTGGACACTGATCGGTGAAGAGAACGTGATGCCAAGCCTGAGCGGTCCATTCGGCATGTTGTTGGACCCATCTGTACCGCGCTGCAGGGTGTCGGGGTTACAAAGGTGGACCTCGCCATGGACGTCGGGGGTGAAGTTGCGCATCATGCAGCCTATTGCACACAGTCTGATTCGTAACACGATCTCCTATGGCTGCACGAAAAGCATTATTCAACATGGTGTCGTTGCTGTCAGTGTTCCTCAGAGCCATAATTCGTAGGTAGCGGTCATCCAATGCAGTAGTAGCCCTCGGGCTGCCTGAGCGAGGCATGTCATCGACTGTTCCTGTCTCTCTGTATCTACTCCACGTCCGAACAACATCGCTTTGGTTCACTCCGAGACGCCTGGACACTTCCCTTGTTGAAAGCCCTTCCTAGCACAAACCAACAATGTGGACGCGATGAACCGCGGTATTGACCGTCTTGGCATGGTTGAGCTACAGACAACACGAGCCGTGTACCTCCTTCCCGGTGGAAAGACTGGGACTGATCGGCTGTCGGACCCTCTCTGTCTAATAGGCGCTGCTTATGCATGGTTGTTTACATCTTCGGGCGGGTTTTGTGACATCTCTGAACAGTCAAAGGGACTGTTTCTGTGATACAATATCCACAGTTAGCGTCTATCTTCAGGAGTTCTGGGAACCGGGATGATGAAAAACATTTTTTGATGTGTGTATTTTGAAATTTAATAATACATAGTTCCGCATCACTAGAAACAATTTTTTCCGAGCAGTACAAATAAGACCAATAACAACGATTTAGGAAGAAAATTAAATTAATCGAAGGAAACGGAGGATTCAATTATAAATGTTAGCAATTTCGAATAATGTGCTGGACAGATTGGAAATGGGGTGATTTTCAGATTTTCTGTTACTGATAAGCGAACAGTAAGTAGTGTGTGTGGAGCTGTTCTGCTCACACGGCGGTTACGCACGTGGTCCCTGGAGTCTGGAAGCTGCAGGCCTGTACAAGCAGCGGCACATTTCATTTCACTGACAACCAGCCACGTGACCTCGCTAATGAACGCGTTGGTACTGAGGTACGGGGTCGCCGTCGAGAGGACGAGCAGACAGGAACGACACAGTACGCCAGCCGCAAAGTTCAGAGGTTACGCGGCTAAATGTGACGAGACAAGCGTGCACCTGGAGCTCGTAAAGTGCTACTAAGTCATAAAAAGCCGCGGTGAGCTGGGCAGCGGACCACCGCACGCTAACAGCGCGGAACGAAGTTTGCTCCTCGAGACATGTCCGTTCCGTGTCGGTGGCCCATTGCTCCGGAAAAGTTGAGAGGATGATACGCAGCGTAGCAAACTTGTGAGGTAGTTCATGTGTGTGCCGTCACAGGGGCGAAGACTTAATTTAATATAAAGCTGGCATTCATTTGATGGAGGCTGCTAATAGCATTGCGTCATACTGGTTAAAAGTAACATAGAGAAGAAATCATACAATATAAGCTTTGAAGACCAACGTTTACTGCAGATAAACCTGTTGACAGAGGGGCTTTGTCGATATTTAAAGATAAAATAAACTGCTCCCTGATGTTTCGTGTCCCACTAAAGGGGGACATCTTCAGAGACGAAACGTCAAGCAATCTCTCTATGTAAAAGCAAATGTTCCGATTGACTGGCTCTCTCACAGGTTCATCATTGCCCAGCTCACAACTCTAAGAATAGAAAGTTGAAACATTCCGAGGGTGTTGATCTTATGCTGTAGGCGTCGTTTAATAAGCGATTTTTCGATATTCCACCCTCAAGGGGGTGAAATAGGGGATGGACGTTTTCTTTTTTTTCAAAAAAAATATCGCTATTACGGAAATTTTGAAGCTACCCCTACGAAAATTGGTTCAAATGGTTCAAATGGCTCTGAGCACTATGGGACTCAACTGCTGAGGTCATTAGTCCCCTAGAACTTAGAACTAGTTAAACCTAACTAACCTAAGGACATCACAAACAACTATGCCCGAGGCAGGATTCGAGCCTGCGACCGTAGCGGTCATGCGGTTCCAGACTGCAGCGCCTTTAACGAAAATTGGTATTTCGGTGGTAGGTAATGAAAACTTTGTAACTACGTTTTGTTAAATTTTACAGGTGAAGCAAAAAGGCTTCTTAAAAAATAATATAAAGTGATACAGATAAAGTTGCTACATGTGTAACTAATAAGTAGAGGCTTGTTTATTGGCAGATTAGAGAAATCGTCGCACTTTCAAATCCCTCTTGGATAATGGACTTTCTGGTTAATGAAATTATGTGATTTTTACAGACACATGGGGCTACGAGGATTTTATTGCCTACCATCGGTTTCGTTTCTCGGTGAGAAATAAACAAATATGTGTTTCAGAATATTTTGTAAGTTTAACTCCTATGGGGTGAAATAGTGGGTGAAAGTTTCTTTTAATATATCCTAATTAAAGAGTTAATAAAGTGTTTATAAAGCTATGTCTGAGGACGTTGGTATTTGACAACTTGGTGCAAATAAAAAAATACGTATTTAAATGTTTTTAGAAACTGAAGCACTAAGGGGATCAAATAGTGGATGAGACGTTCTATGAAAATACTTCATTATGTAAGCATTTTAAAGCTAAATCTATGAAAACCTGAATTTGGCTTCTCAGTTAGAAATAAAAAATCTGTGTTTCAGTGATTTCGGAAATACAAGCTCTAAGTGAGTGGAAATAAGCCAAACTAATTCACTGACTCATAATCGATCAGCAGAAACCGCTAGAAATAGGAACTTTAAATTAGGAGAGGGTGTGGATCTTGCACTGTAGGCATCGCTAAGAAAGGGATTGTTCGAAATTCCACTCCTAAGGGGTGAAATTGTGGATGAAAGGCTGTCTGAAAGTATGTCGCTGTTGAGGCAGTTTTGAAGCTGTAACTACGAAAACTGATATTTGGTTCGTCAGTCAAAAATAAAGAAATACGTGTTTCAGCACTTTTGGAAATTCGGTCACAGAAGAGATAAAACAGTGTGTGAAAGGTTTTTGAAAATAAATAATTATTAAAGAATTATTATAGGATATTTAAAGCTATGTCTACGAAAATTCGTATTCGACTTCTCTGTTAGAAGTAGAACAACGTGTTGTCAGTGTATTTGGAAATTCAACCCCTCAGGAGATGAAAATTTTTAAGAATATATTTTGTTACAATAGAAAGTTTTGAAGAAAATCTACGAAAACTTGTATTTAAGTTCTCTGTGAGATATAGAGAAATATGTGTTAGGGGAGGGAAGATTCTATGAGAATATCTCCGTAAGACCGCAAAGGTCACGATTATCGAAAACCTCGGACTCCAGCTACAAAAATCGCTTTTTAGTCAGAAATACATTTGAAAAGACCAATCTCCTATAGCCTTAATTAGTGCGGTCGTTGAAATCTGTGAACAACATAAAAATTCGATTAAAGAAAAACAAAAAGCAAAAAAAAAAAAAAAAAGAGTATGCAGGTCATCCAGTCTTGGGGAGCGAAGCAACGGGTTCTAAGCTAGTAATATTACATATCGACAAAGGCCTCTCAGCCCAGAAGCTTTAACAGAAATATGAAAAAATATTCAGATTTTTCACAGAATAGTCATGCTGCCAGCCAACGGCTGGTAACACCGGTTCCCGTCAGATCACCAAAGTTAAGCGCTGTCTGGTTGGGCTAGCACTTGGATGGGTGACCATCCGGTCTGCATACCGCCGTTGGCAAGCGGGGTGCACTCAGCTCTTATGTGGCAAACTGAGGAGCTACTTGATTGAGAAGTAGCGGATCTGGTCGCGGAAACTGACATACGGCGGATAGAGCGGTGTGCTCACCACATGCCACTCCAAATCTGCATCCAGTGACGCCTAAGGTCTGAGGATGATACGGCGGCGGGTCGGTTCCGTTGGGCCTTCATGGCCTGTTCGGGAGGCGTTCAGTTTTTAGTTTAGTTTTATTCTTGTTGCCTCAGTGAGACAGAGTGACCACCTTGTAAAATAGTTTTTATATAAGTGTGGTGACTGTTCTTACGGACATTCTTGATCCCATACCAGTACGGATACATAATGAAACAGAAGTTCTCTCATTTTCCTCAATCGGGAACAGAATTCAACGGTGATCAGCGAAAATCTCTGCCGTAACGGAACTCGAACCCGGGATTCGCACTTTATGAGAGCAGTCGCCTTAACCGCTTTTCTTTATTATCAGAATGACTTGGTAGTATCATGACACTTCAGTAGACCATGGTCAAATCATCATATAATACTGTATAAGCTGCAAATGGGAGAAAAATTAGTTATGGTAACAGAATATTAAAAAAAGAAAAAGTGAAAAATAAAAGAAAAAAAAAACAGAGAACATAGCCAACAAACCACCAACAATTATTCTTATATGGTATTTTTTGTAATTTTGTTATTTTGTGTTTTTTTATTTATTTTTATAGTTTGTAATAGAATCTACAAGCAGAAGGAAATCGAAACCAGATGACATTCAAAATAGAAAACTAAGATAATCCCAGTTTGGTTGCAATGTTTGTCGACGCTCATGTGCATCTACACTTCATCTACACACATTTTACAGTAGAACTGGAGAGATGCTGAGTCAGCACTTAAAACAAAACGAACAGGGAAACCAGGAGAGAATTAGTCGAAGCAAATCAGATGGGAACGTACATAACAAAGAAAAACACTTATAAGAATAATTAAATTAACCAACACCTTGCCGACGGAAAACAAGATTGGCGAAGAGGCAGTGATCAGCTACTGCATGAAGTTCATGTGATCCCCCTCGCCTTCTACAACATAATGAAAAAACTGTCCCACCAACCACATAACGATATGGGTTTTCGACCGTGGAAAGAAAGAAGAATCTGGGCGCAAATGACGTCCGTAGTGTATACTCTCTGAAGATCGAGTAAGGAAGGCCAGTTGTGTCCTGACCAGTTTGCCCTATGACCTCCACGAGCAAAGCGATGTCGTATCGTATCTGGAGACCTACAACGAGTACATAAATCCGTGTCACTAAGCCCAATACGGAAAATTCGCTCGTTCGTTGGAATAAAGTTATTTACTACCTTATACCACGAGGACGCTTCACGCATCGGCAAAATCGAAAGACTGATATTGAACCAAATTGTCGTCCAGGTTGTATGCGGCGATTCCCTTTCCACGGGGTTCGTGCAAAGGATTGCTTCGCATCGAGTCTCTAAGAATTTCATGGTGAGAACAGGTCTCCATAAGATGTCAGCCCCTAAATAGCTCACCGCAAGATAGAAGTCACGAATGTGTTTTAACTTATAATTTATGCGACCGACATCAATAGAGGGTTCAAGACTGGCAGGACGGACCCAAATAAATGAGACGTGAACGTGTGAGTTTCTTGGGTCATCGTCAAAACAGTACGCCGCGTCTTTCTCCGTGTATCTGTCAGGCCCAACCCCCCAAAGGAACGAGGCTTCGTTATCACCTCATTGTCGTAAGCGAAATATGTATCTCTTTCGTAAGAAACGACCAGACAATTGTTGTACTTTCTTCGCTATCATCGAGGGAAGCGGATAAACTTGAGCCACGTATTAAGTTTGGCATAAGACGTATGTATCCAGTATTCGGACTCTCTGGAGTATAGTAAGAGAACGCCTTTCATGCTCTAGTATGGCTCCCTGAATTTTGTCCGTAACGGCCCCCAGTTGAGCTTCGCCATTTTGAGCGGACAACGATCAATGATGATACAGAGAGACGTATGCCGAAGCACCGCAGTAGCCCATGGAACAACCGCGTCATCAAAACCTCGCAAGGGAAGAATCTTGCATTTACTTTCATCAAGTTTAGCACCTCAACTCTGACAAAAATCATCGATTACAGCTTTCAGTCTAAGTATTTCAGCAGGATCGCGAAGTAGAACCATTACGTCATCCGCGTATGCACGAACAGCTGTAGTCCCGCCGGAAAGCATCCAACCTGTCAGCTGGGACTCTAGCATCCAAAGCAAGGGCTCCAAAGACAACACAAATAAAGCCATTTACAGTGGGCTTCCTTGAAGCTCTATCCTACGGATATTTATTGTGGGCGTCAGATGGCCATTGACAACCCCGAAGCTGAAACACCTGTAAACAGATTTGAGAGCACTCTCTGAGTGTGTCCACAGTGAAACCAATTGCCTCCAGAATCCGCGCAGAAAGTCGTGATTAACACGATCAAATGTCTTATCGAAGTAGAGAAAAGCAAGGGCACAAGTAACGTACATTACGACAGCAACGGAAACCACGTCACGACACTCGACTGTAGGGGTAAGAATGGTACGACCAGGTACGCACCTTTGATGTTTTGCAACAATCGTGTCCATCAGAGTCGACATCTTACTGTTAAGTCCCCACGCCACAGTCTTGTAATCAAAGTTTAGCAATGTAAGTGGGCGAAAGCTATCAAGGGCAGCCGGTCCAGTAGGTTTCGCGATTAAAACAATTTTTCCCACTTTGAACGAGGTCTGCACTGCTCTACCCTGTAACACTTCATTCAAAAGGGAGGTAAAGGTAGCACCCAACAACGGCCAAAAGGGCACCTAAAATTCCTTTGGACGTTGATCTAGACCCGGGGACTTTTGAGAAGGCGGTCCCACAATAAGTTTGCAAACTTCCGCAGGCTGAAAGGCAGCTAAGTGGGTTGCATTATGTTCAGGTGTAATTGTAATTGCTGACAAGTAGGTCGTAAAACGTTTCATTGGACAAATCGACGTCATAGATTTCCACATAGTACTGGTGTAAGATAGGCACTGTATCAGCTTGTGCTATTAGGGTACGTCCATTATTTGTCGTGAGAGAATGGATACAAGCTCGTCGGCGACAGGTCTGATTCCGAAGTAAATGATATAAGGAAGTCAGTTCTTCCGTCGCCAATGAATGCGGCTTCGATTGGATTTTCAAACATTCCATTTGTATTCTCTTCAAGGTCAACAATTTTGCTTTTACACGCCTAACACCCGCAATTCGCGGAGGGGTATGATCCGAAGCAGCATAAAGTTCACGCAGGATGGAATAGTAATGTACATAAGTTCTCCGAAGGTTTCGCGCTTTGGCAGCACCGAAAATTATCAAAGCTTGCCTGATTCTTGGTTTTGCTAGCTGTGTCCACGTCAAGGGTGGAAGAGTATTTCCCAGTGCACATACGCTCCCACACGACTCGCATCACGTCCTCGATAGAGGGGTTAGCTAGGTGAGCGTCGTTTAACATCCACGGAGGGCGAAACAATTTGACTGGTCGCCGTTAAAGATTGAGAGTTGTGGCCACAGCACAGTGATCCGTAAAGGAAGCTGAGATGACTTCAACAGTAAGAATACTATCGTTCAGGCTGTCTGATAAGGAAAACCTATCTAACCTGCTACTAGAAGTCGCAGTAAAGTGGATAAATTTAACTAACGTCGGGTATTTACATATCTAGACGTCTTTTAGGCGTAAGGGGCCGACCAATTCATGTAATTCACGAGGGACATTGAAATTAGGAGACTGATCTGCAGACGCATTACACAGTTAAAATCACCACCCAACAGAATACCCAAAGGACCCCATAAAAGAACTATCGTAAGATTAAAATTTGACAACCTATGCCCCTGCCAGAATCCAACATTTCCACCTCAGCAATGGGAATGCCTTCGCGAAAGAATAAGCCGGCCCCGTAGAATATTCGGGTGCTACATTAAAGATCATACGAAAGTCAGGTAAGGAGAAATTACAAACTAACATCTCCCTTGAAAAGACTATATCCGCACACGAATCATAAATGAACTGACGCAGCGAAGCCAACCGCAATTCTGATTCCACACAATTAATGTTTAAGGAATGTGTAGGCTTGGATCAGTGATCACAGCTGGACAGGGATGTACTGAACCTCCGAGAAGAATTAGGTATACAGCTGAGAGTCGAGGTCCATTGCGGAATCCACAGAGGTGTCAGACATCGGAGGACCAGAACCCCCGTCTTCGCAACCTTTTTTCTTCGATTTCTTACGTGCCACCGCACGGTCAGGCTGTATACGCTGTTTCTGCCGCATACGTGGGATGGCGGCCTCTGCAGACGGAGGTGTGGGAGGGGTCATAGGCACAGCTCCCTGCCCATCAGAACCAGGGTCAGGTAATGCAGTTCCAGACACTAAGACGGAAGCATTCTGTGGAACCGCCAATGCAACAGGTGATACTTGGTCGCTAATTTTATTCTCCTCGGGAGTTGCTGAAGTCGGCAAATGCAGGAAACCGTCGGCGGCTGAAGACGAAGGAGCAGGGGAACATTGTATCGTCTCAGACTGTAACAGAGGACACAAAGACAATATGGGGCACTCCGCTCCCTCTTCACACACAGGCAGCTCAGAAGGAGCCACTTCCCGAGCAGGACGGACGCTGGAGATAACTTCTTCGCCACTCACCGTACCACGGACGGGAATTACTGCAGCATCGATAGGAGCAGGGGGCACAATCGATGCTGAGGAGGTTGGCGCAGAAGGCACAGCCAAATCCTCACCAACACCATCCTGAATGCGACGTCGCTTGTTGGTCGCCGTTATAGGTTCGATCTTGGGGCCAATAGGCTTCTGAACCTGTCGCGGAGGTAAAGGCGGAAATTCATTGACGCGATTCAGAACTCACTGTTATAATCCGAAGCAGAAGTAGCCCCGACGGTGGGAGTGGAAGGAACAAGATCAGCAACTGTCCATTCGTGACGCTGCACTAATGACAGCTTTAATACAAAAGCCCCCCGCGGACAATTAGACCCAACGTGTCCACCTTCATTACATAGGAAGTAGGTTCCCTCTTGATCAGTATACATGACCCGCGCGCGGTAACCACACACTTTTAAATGTGATCGAATATTGCGTTTGACATGCATTTCCAAGGAACGAATTCCACTATAACACTGTAATCTGTGTTGAGTAGACCACCTTTCACGACGGACGTTTTTCACGTCACCATATGGAGCCAATATGTCCTTCAGAAAGTTGTCAACTTCCGAAGGGAGGTTGAAGACTAGAACATTGGTATATTCAATTTCAGCATCTGCGAGGGACTCCATGCTAACGGAATTATCGTGGTGCTTGAACGGGACTTGAGAACCATGTCGCGATAGTAATCTTTCAACGTGAAGGGGATCCATAAATTTCACGTAAAGCACGTGCTCGTCTGCATCAAAATAAGCGGTGTGCACCTGATCAGAGTTCACATGGATTGTATCGACAAGCCAATCGTGGATTTCGAGTGACCCAGACTGCACGTGTCGCGTTGTTTTATCCAGAGTAAAGCTCACAGTACCTTTTCATGGAACACACGTAGAAACCATGGTAGCCATAGCGGAGGGGCCGATGCCACTGCAAGTAGAGGGGTTCAGGTAGGAGATAAACCTGCCATAAAGAGAGGGGGGGAGGAGTTATGGCAAATATCTTGGGAGAATGAAGAAACTGGCAGAAGGGTCTTTCAGCTGCTACCAAATATCAAAGAGCGACTTGGGATGACCCACTTCGAGCCAAGCAGGGGACTATTGCACTTTCTCACGGGACATGGGCCATACCCGACATACCTATGTCGGCTTGGGAAAAGAGCTACACCAGCGTGCGACTGTGGCACTCAAGACGGAACACCTGAGCACATCATCTATGACTGCCCATTATATGATGATGTGGCGCATGACCTGCGAGCGCAATTACCTGATCACGACACATATGCCCTAATTCGACGTGCCGATACCTTCAGTATTCTCAGCACATTGGCAAACGAGGTATCACAGAAGATCTTGCGAGACTTTTTAAGAACCCAAGACAGATGACATTGAACCCGGATTAGACCGAGATGTACTCGCCATACCGCCGGGTGCGGAGCTGGCCAGTCGCCCTTGACTGGAATCCGCCGCACTACTGGACCAGGTCAGCGAGTGCATCACCCACCAGGCTACGACAACTGCACTCTACTTTAGACATAGGACTAATTCAATTAGCAGTAGTAGTAGACTTAGAACACTAACAATACTAACAAGTAGGGACTGCAGCGACAACACAAACTTGGCCAGCCCAGTGCCAGGGACACGCTCACATGGGTTTAGCTCAGTGAGCAGGCCTTAAAACAGTAGGTTTGCAATACCAACTGGCACACCTGTAATCGCTACAGAATAAACTAGAAAAGTAGAATACCCTAATCAGATTAACCTTGTCCACAATTAAGCCAGTTACAATAATGAAATGTAGAACTTGCTGTATTCTTTAGTAGTATAATACATAGACCCACTAATTATTGAGGTGGTGGGTTATTTTTGTATTTTCATATAGTTGTGATGTATTGTGTTAATAAAGATTTAAAAAAAGGAAAAAAAAAGTTCTAGGGGAGCGATGATCTCAGAAGTTACGTCCCATAGTGCTTAGAGCCATTTGAACCATATTTGAAAAACCACAGCCAGAAAGCTATAATATATTAGTACACAGTTGATGACTCTTGAGAATATTCACAGTGTAATATTTATTGTGAGAGAAAGCCTTCTCGAAGTGAAACAAGTAAAAAATTGTCTAACTACTGGCACAGATAACCTAGACGTGAAGGGTAAATGATGCCCTCCTGCAGACGAGATCGGCGTGTGGCAAATTGATTTCTGGCCATTGCAAGTGTACACGTAATACCCAATAATAAGAAAGTCGATAAACGAGCTACAACTGAACAAGTGAGGTCCGGTAGGAAAGGTAACCCCGACGAAAAAGGCAAGAAAAAAAAAAAGAAGAACGTGACAAGAGGCATCATAGCAGACCTGAAAATAAAGAGAAATAAGAAAATAGGATTTCTTATGTCAATCGCATTGTTCATTTAAAAACTAATGTAGGTATTTCTTTATTTGTTATAATTTTAAACGTTACACGATTATCCAGGTAGCATCCTTATCGAACATAGTGACATATATAAGGCGCCCTACATTATATATGCATCATCTAAAAGAAAAAAAAATGCGAGTCAGAGCCTGTTTTATTATTAACTGCGCTGCAATGTACTCTAAAGCTACCATTAAAAGATTTACCCGTATGGTCTATGTAGAAATTTCGGACAGGAACAACTCTTTATCTTATACACACTCGATGTGAGGTGTTTGGCCTAAGGCTCAAACATAGAACAAGAAAACTTCATATACTTCCTCCCATTCCGTAACAATAATATTATGAGACCCAAAGGGTGTAGCGAATTCACTACCAAATTTTTGCTCTTTTGAAGCTTGTAGCATGTTCACAATTGTTTCAGTATTTCATGGCGGAAGATAATGTTAAGCAAGAGTTTCCTCTGCTCTAGAGATGTGCTCTGGTATGAGCAGTTTCGTTCTCCAGTGAGTCCACGCTTTGTCCTCGATACTGTTAATTATCCAACAGCCACTCTACGCATCTACTTACGCACAGGCTTACGCGGCACTTTGGCACTTAGCAGCCACTCCCGCAGAGACGGAAGTCGCACAGTAATGTCGATGCTTCCGACCTCCTATTGTGATTCTTGCACTTAGCTAGGTTGCTGATAATTGACTGAAAATAAACAACTCATGTTTCTAGCATCTTTAGTGAATGGATTGTTCCTGCAGATAATTGCTTCTAGCACTGGACGTTGCACTGCTTTTAAGCTGGCCAGACTTCAGCGGTGGGGTCTGAAGGCACTTCATTTGCAGTAGCAGAAGACAGGAAATGAGGTGCAGACAGCCCTGTCAGTGGTACGCCGTTCGAGAGCAATTGGCCTCACAGTTGAAAACATGTTTTGTTATATTTGCGACAACTGCAAATGTCTCTACGGTGGTGTTCATGACAGCATGCCCTGTGGATGTAGAGAGTAGTCATTTTGGCACATTATAGAATTGGTGCAAATAGAACACTGAAAATGTATGTAGATTCACAGGAAAGTTTAGTACAAACAAAAATGTGTTAAGGGATAAAATGTTGCCAAAATAGAAACACCACAGGGTCACAGAGACTAGAGCATTTAGAGTACATGATCTTTTTGGAGGTGTGCTTGGGAGACTCCGATGTAAAGACATCACTCCATCACAGAGTACGATAAATTTCGCGACAGGAAGCGTCTCATGAGGTAAATACCTCTAGAATCAGGATGTGAGTATTGTCTGCGAAGAAAACTGGAACTTACGGTCATGGAATGAACTGCATACGCTGATCTGGCTAGGAAACATCAACTTGACCTCATATTTTAAGTGAGAAAAGTACATCTGCAAAACATCAACTCAGCAATCCGCCACTCGCAAATAAATGGTCCGTAATTCTGACAGAACGCAGTTATGGCCTTCTGAATGTACAGCTTTTAAATTTCGCATGTATTGACCTGTTGTTCGCCACTCGCTCCGCACCACTGCAGCTGCCTAACGCCCGAGCGCAAACTACTGTACACTGGAGTGAGTGAAAGGTTTGTGGAACACTGTATTCACATTGGTATACTTTCCTCAAGGTGTCAAATTTCGCGGTTTCTAATCTGTAGTTTTAATGAATAAAAACAATTTGTGTGTCATTAAGAAAGTAGCAGAGACCTGTTTCGTTATTATCACCATACTTGTGCGTTATTTTCTTTGGATTTTAAAGCTAACAATGCAAAAGTGAAGCACATACGTTGGGGATGCGTTATGTACCTACGTGACTGACATGGTTACAATGTAAATTGAAAATCATTAATTTCGTTTCATAACAGTTCTTCAGTTACTTCGGTTCACTGATTTTGTTTTGGAAGCATATACGAGTATACGAAAATATTGTTATATAATATTGAACGTATATCCACGTGAGGTTGACGCACTATGTATTCACATTACTCTCCTACTTTTCGCGTAGTTTAAAACACGTTCTCGTTCAAGTTTTAATAACAAGCTGGGCAGATGTGTCCACCCCTCCTCTTCACTAGCCTTTAACATCTTGTGAATGAAAGGGTTCTGGTTGTCACACTGCTGTACAGCAATTCGTGCTCCTGCATTAGGCGGCTGCTGTGTGGCTCAGCGATTGACTAACTACCAGTGCGCGCGGAATTTAGAAGTTGTTCGTTTAGAAGCACATAAGTGCGAATTTTCGCTCAGGATCAATTTCTGGTGTCGAAATCTCGAAAGTGCCGATTCTTCTCAATAAATTGTGATGTCAAGTTGGTGATGTTTCACTGCGAGGGCTGAATTCGTTTTGTAATTAATTGATTTTTCAGAATTGCTGGTGATAGTAATAAATTGATAAATAGAAAATGATATTTATCTTCAAGGGGGACATTAACCAGCATGATTGACTTGTAATTTTGTTCTTTAAGAAGATCGGTTAGTTTTTAACAGCAGCCTGACTTTTTTATTCGGTAATCCACTTTCTTTTCGTTTCAAGATCTGTTTTGAAAAGTATCACAGCAGTGTAAATTCGCGTAAACATTACATTATTAAAAATGTTAAAGAAAACTGACTGTGAAGCTCCTATATCAGCACATAGTCCACTTGCTGGAGTGGGCAGTAAACAAATGGAATCGCAAGAAGAATTTACACCGGACATTCAGCGAACCATTTTCCTTCAGTGTTTGTGTGAGCACAATGTACATCTACCCTCCATTATCATCCACACTCTGCATACTGTAATATTAGTAATTTTCGCCTCACAAACATTAATATAAGCTCAATAGTAAACGCCTGATGGCCTAAAGTTATCGAACAATTGTAAAGTAAAAGAAATGAACCATCGCATAGCATCGACAGAAACTATTATTCTTTATCTTTGCCGTTCTTGCGCGGTGCCAGTAAATCTCTATGTACATGTATCGATTAATGGTATAAAAAAGAATTCTGTTGTTTCAAGACAAATGAGGCTTTTGGCGCCTCACCTTTTACTGTTTGTGTTCCATGAGAGGCGGACGCAGACTTGCTGCGTTCCACAAATGTATTTTATATTTGATGTGAAAATATTGAGTGAATATGCTAATTGTTATTTTTTTTTAATCAGAAAAGATGTAGTTTCTTGTAACTGATATCGAACAGACAGCATCAAGAGGACATTTTGACTGTTATGTATAAAGTATTTAACCACAATGGTCATCTATTGTAATTTAATATGAAAAGGTACGTAGCATTAAAAAAACGTGTGTTAACGATAAGTGTGCTTATTTTCGTAAATTAACCTTGATGAGTCCATCTCCTTATTTAGTTAACTGTTAATTATTTTGTGTTACTTCATCATCAGAAATTACGATCACGCTGATGGGCCGAACGCAGCATGAGGCAGAAGGAACATTATCGTTTTCCTATTATTTCTGAACCAACTTTTTTTTTAATTGTGTAGTGTTGCATTTCTTTTAAAGTCTGTAAATCTTCTGGTCCCTTAGTGTTGATCCGGGTACGACTACATCGCGACTATAAAAATGCACAGAAATGATAATGTTTCTTCCGAGCGATCTCAAATATATATATATCAATATGCTGCTCTTATTCAGGTATTTAATGATCAACGTATGTTATTATAATAGCGTAATAAATCCCTGATTCTGTTGCCAAGTGGCCCACCAAAATATTCACTTTTTCGACATTAAAAAAAAAGTAACAATTCTTTTTATTTTTTGTCCCCCAAGAGCAACGCTACACTTGGCGCCCGAACAGGGACTTGATCAAAAAATCATTTCATGTATGTGTTTAAAAAATTTTCTTTGCTTGTTCTAATAACTGTTTCATTTTTTTCATGTGGATGCAATTCAACCGAGAAAGAGAAGTGGGAAAACCTTTTAATTAATTCAGAAGAACGATTGATGAAATTACCAAAAAACGCGAGTATCCAGCTGTATCAAGACAGCCATAGTAAGTCAAATTTTTATACGCAGTAGCCAAGCTTTCGTAGTGACGTAGCATCTTTCGAGTTGATCAGAACGTAAACCTGTCTTTCCTTGCCTTGAAACAGCTTTATTTCAATTTGTCCATAGTCCATTCCTATGTAGTTAAATTCAGTGAAAGTGTACCATTGTTGTCAGTGCATAAAAAAAAATTACGATATGGCGGATAACTACGCTCAAAACTGGTAAAACGTGTGATATTTCATTTGTTTGTAATTAGTAGGAACCATCTTGTCTTCTTGGCGTAAATGAACGTCAGTTGTTACCCAGAGTTAAAATTTTATCTTAGGTCCCAGTAAGCCATAGCACTACGTCACAGACAAACGACTGACGGCAGTGACAAACAATATCTGTAGCATTTTGACGTTTGACAAATAATTCATGAACATGGCTGACGGTAAACAGCGGACACAAACAAAACCAGACGACAGCGGTGATGCGAATGGACCTCACTATCCATTACGATCACGCGCGATAGGTACACGAGCGGAGGCAGAAGCAGCCTCGACCGAAGTTTTAGAAGCTGGTCCTAGTGTGCAAACTATTCCCGCTTTTGAAAAAAATGACTTGGCTGCAATGATCGAAGCAATAATGGAACGCAAGTTCGAAAGTCAAAGACAGAGAGAGGCGCAAAGACAGGAACGTGAAAAGCAGGAAAAATTAGATGAAAAGGCCCGCGAAGAAAAAGAGAAGGCCGAAAGACGGCATAATAAAAATCAGGTCCTTACAAATCTGTGCAACTCAGTAAAAGAAGACATAAATTCAGTAAAAACAGAAATAAATTCGGTAAAAACAGACATAAATTCAGTAAAAACAGATCTGCAAACGGAGATAAATGACCTAAATACACGGTTAAATTCGGTAAAGGCCGAACTAAAGGCAGACATAACAGCTGATTTAAATACCCTGTTGGGTAATGTCCAAAGCCAAATCAGCAGTCAGATCACGATCATGAGGCTAGAAATTGACACACAAGTAGAGTCAAAAATAGAGGATATTTCAAAACGGTTAGATGAAAAAATCGAAGCAGCCAAGGGAGAGATTAATTCAAAAGTGATAGAATATCAAAAACAAGCTGCGACCTTAAAAGAAGATTATACTGCAATCTCTGATGAGGTCAAAGGAGTTAAAACCGCAGTAGACACGATCGAGAATGTTGTTGATGATCTTTCGAAACAGATTGAGACTCTTAATGTAGAGGACCAAATAAAGAATACTGTTAAGGCACATGCTGAAGCATTGTCTGATCACTACCAAGAGTGGATTAAAAACAAAGACGGATTCATAGAAAACAAGGTCAAGAACGAACTCAGGGAAACTGTCAAAAACATGACCTTTGAAATATTGGCAGCCCCTGGAAAAACAGGAGACACGGTGATGTCAGAATTAGGCCAGATAAGACGAGCGTTAGCTCAAGATTTACCTGAATGGCGTCAACAGATAGTTGATGAAGTTCGTACACTAAAATGTCAAGTTGAAAATTCCCTGCCACCCGTGTCAGGAGACTGGAATAATTCACCACGAAGTAATGAACAACAGCAGGTACATTACCGTTCACCATTTGTTAACGCTCAAACTCATAGTTCTATAGAAGCACAAGTTAACCAGAGTACCAGCCCACCCACTTTTGTCAGTTTGATGCAGGAGGAAAGCGTGATCAAACATCGTATTTTTCCGACCTTTCACCCACAGAAAAGAGAAATTCATCCTATCGTGTTCCTCCGAAATTTTTCAGGAATTTTCCCGAATAGCTGGAGTGACCGCCAGCGAATTCAATTTGTTAGTGGATTTATCGTAGGCGATGCTGCCTTATGGGGAACCGAAATGGTCGACTCTTGTAAAAGTTACAAAGAGTTTGAACAGATGTTTTTAGCTAAATTCTGGAGTTCTGGTGTGCAGCAGCGCCTGAGAAAAGAGGTTTACAACGCCGAAGTGTTTAACAGTAAGCGCGGTAGTTTGAGAAAATATTTTGAAAAGTATTTAGCGAAAATCAAGTTCTGGGATTCGCCGATCACCGCCAAAGACGTTATTATGATTCTAAAAACTAAGCTCCCGATTGCGATCAGAGAAAAGTTAGTAAACGTGTCTGAGGACGATACGGACACTTTCCTATCTGTGTTAGACTCGTTAGATCTGATTTACGAGGACGCTAGAGTTGATGTTGGCAACGCCCACTTCAGTGCAGGCGGCCAGCACAATACAGAATACGCAGGCAACAATGGTGGCCGAGCGAAAGCGCGTCACAGCGACAACCAGTACCAACCCCACAACGGTTTCAAAAATAAACACACTACGTACTCCAACAGCAAATACAAAAATAAGTACAATTACGGCCAGAGATACAATCCAATATATAATTCGTCACCACCTCAGTACGAAAATACACATTATAGCACACAGCCCCAGCAATATGGAAACACGCAACCGATCAACGGTAATTATCAAAACGATCAGTCTTACGATTCAAATCGTCAGTGGAAAAGAAATAAATGGCATAATCAAGGTGAAGACCAATGTACACCTTTCACTAACGGTTACAATCAACACAAGCCACAGCAAAATACTGTTCAGCCACAAGCGAACGGACCTTCGGGAACTCTGAAGCCTAAACGCCCGCATAATACGCAAATTTATTATGCGCAAGCGAATACGCCAGGACAACAAGATCCGTTTCCAATCGAGTTCGTACCACAAAACCAACACCAGTTCCAGACGGAAGAAACATTAAGAAATATAAATCAGCAGGAAAGTAAGCGTCGAGCGGAAAATTAAAAGCAGCACCTTTGAGCCTCCTAGAGGATGCTGCAGGTTTGAATGGGGGCACCCTGTCCCTTAGTCCACACGAAATTAAAGCAATTAGGTATGACAAAGAGACAAACTTACGGGATGATCTAGTAGCAGACACTGAGACGAAAGACAATGATGACGTATGGGACGAACAAGTTCAAGCTTCCATAAGGGTATCAATTGCCAACATACCTGTAACAGCTATTGTAGATACAGGAGCTAATATAAATGTCTTATCTTTATGTTTATTTAAGCAAATATCCTCTGTATGCAAAGTTTTATCACTTCCAATTCAAGGTTGCACCATATCGGGAGCAATTGGTCAACTAACACAACGTGTAAATCTTCAGACTCAGCTTCAAATCCAGATAGAGTCTATTTCAGTAACGTGCATTTTTCTTATTGTTAAAAACCTATCAGTGCCATGTATCCTGAGTATGGAATTCTTGAGGCAGACGAAAGCTAAAATTGACATCGAGTGTGGAATCTGTACTCTAGTAGCGAGCCAGCAACAAGTAACTGTAAATTTGTTAAGAAGTAAGGTGAAGACAAACTTTGGGGTGCTTCAAACAGCAGTACGGCCATGGACTAAAAGACAACAGTACAGTCAGACAGAAGACATGACAGATCTTGAAAGTGTTAATGACGATGAGTATAAAGACCTAATTCCCGGTCAGAATGAATTATACGGTAAAGCTAGTGAGTCCATTGAATTATCCAAACAACAGAAGAATGAGCTTTACAATTTGTTAACAAATTACGTTCAAGTATTTTCTAAGAAACCTGGACTAATAAAAGGCTTTGAATATCGAATGGATGTCCTGCCCCATTCAACCTACTGTAGAACAAGCTATTCCATTCCATATGCGAGACGCGAAGCTGTCAAGTGCGAGATCAAGAAAATGTTACGCTGGAATGTGATAGAAGTATCTCATTCACCTTATTCGAGTCCTTTATTGTCTGTGCTAAAATCAGATGGTAGCGTAAGGCTAGTCCTAGATGCAAGATTAATCAATAAAATTATAGTACCCATAAGAACGAGACCAGAGGCTCTTCAAGAGCATCTGCAGAAGTTTCATGGAGTTAAGTATTTGAGTACCCTTGATTTGAAAAGCAGTTACTGGCAAGTAAAACTTGCGCAGGAGTCTAGGAAGTACACTGCGTTTATATTTGCAGGTAGATCTTACCATTTCAAAGTTGTACCGTTTGGACTAAATGTGAGTTCCGGAATTTTTATTTCTGCCCTTGACTATGTACTAGGTCCTGAACTTTTAGATGAGGTAACAGTCTATGTGGATGACGTTCTTGTAGCATCGAAAAATTGGGAAGATCATGTGGCCCTTCTGCAAAAGATATTTCAACGATTCAGAGAGTATGGTGTTACAGCAAATCTTAAGAAATCCAAGTTTGGAAAAAGTGAAATTAAATTTTTAGGGCACATCATCACCCCTGAAGGAATTAAACCCGACCCGGAAAAATTATCTGCTATAAAAAACTTTCCAACCCCTGTTACAAAAAGGCAACTGAGAGGATTTATCGGTCTTACGTCATTTTTCAGACGTTTTGTTCCCAATCAGGTATTGAACAATCCCGCTCTTCACAACCTTTTAAAAAAGAATTCACATTGGAATTGGACGCCGGAATGCCAAGACGGATTTAAGAAAATTAAAGACAGTCTGGTTAACAGTAACATTCTCCATCATCCTCAGATGGATAAGGAATTTTGTATTACTGCAGACGCTCCCTTTGTGGGTATCGGCGCTTGTCTTTTCCAGATTCAATTAGTAAATGGACACGAGCAAATCCAAGTGATTAGCTTTGCGAGTCGAGTGTTATCAGAGTGTGAGAAGTCTTATTCGGTTACGGAGTTGGAGGCACTTGCCGTAATATGGGCTTTTAGGCGATTTAACTATTATATCTATGGAAGAAAAATTAAAGTCTATTCAGACCATCAAGCCTTATCATTCCTCCTTACATGCAAGTTGCAACACCCTCGTCTTACTCGATGGTGCTTATTCCTGCAGGAATATGACTTTGACATTGTATACATAAAAGGTAAAGATAATGTTATAGCAGACGCACTTTCTCGCTCACCTGAGGGCTTACTAGAAACCAGCGAACTGGTGGAACAAATGTCTAATTATAAAGTCTTGTTAATGAAAGATCCAATTCACAGAAAGTATTTTCTTCAGTTATGTAGGCAGATTCAGATTCTTCAAAATACAGATCCAAAATGGAAAAAGGTTATACAAATTCTTCACGAAAATCCAGCCCACAAGTTGTCCAAGTTTTATAAAGTTCATAACCAAGTGCTATTTCATAAGACGTCTGAGTCATCTGAGAGGTGGTGTGTTTGCATCCCTCGAAATTTCATTGAACATCTTCTGTGGTACACTCACATTTCATGGGGTCACTACGGACCAGAAAAATGTAAAAGGAAAATCTCGACTTACTGTTATGTTCCGAATCTACACCAGAGAATTCATAAATTATTGAGAAACTGTGTCATCTGTCAAAAGGCAAAATCCTTAAACATTTCCACTTCAATTCCACTAAATCCAATAGTTACTGAAAGGCCAAACCAGCTTCTTAGTATTGATTTAGCAGGTCCACTACCCACCGGTAGGGGAGGCGCTAAATACTTAGTAGCAATCCTGGACAATTTTTCTAAGCACATAAGACTGTACGCAGTAAAATCTTCTTGTGCAAATCCAATAATTCGTCGCATTGAAAATGATTATTTCCCACGATTCGGGGTTCCAGAATCAATTTTGTCTGATAATGCTTCAAATTTCACATCACGCCCGTGGCGTGCATTTCTTGCTCGCCATAGAATCAAACAAATTTTGATATCCCTGTTTCGACCGCAATCGAATCCGACAGAAAGAATCTTCAAAGAATTTAACAGATTTATAAGGACGTACATTCCGAATAAGCAATCTAAGTGGGTAGACTTCGTAACACCATTCGAACAGATTGTAAGCCACCTTCCTCATCTGTCGACCGGATTCACGCCACATGAGTTAATGTCAAGATCAAAAGAGAGGAATGAATGGATAGACCCCCTTCCAAAGTTACAAGACAACGAATTGGACCTAGACGCAAAAATCAGGCAAGCTCTCATATCATTGACAACGTATGCTAACCTCCGAAAAAAGGCATTTCATAAGAAGGTAAACAGAGTTATAGATTTCAAAGAAGGAGAAAAAGTATTAGTCAGGACTCACTTTAAACCATCCCTGTTGTTAAAGAAGAATCGTAAGTGGCAACACATTTATGAAGGTCCCTTTGTGATAATGAGGAAACCACACATTGGTAGCTATTTGTTATCTGACCCTGCCACGAATAAAATCAAAGGATTGTTCCACCATCAAGATTTAAGAAAATTTTATAACGCCAGGAATTAAGTTAATTTAAGCTGTAAGAAAATTCTAAGGTATTGGAGATCAGGATTAACCAATGAGTAACAAGAACGGAACTGAACTGACTACGGACGTTAACCGGTGCTGAAAGGAAACCTTGTGTATTAAAACAACGCGTCTGGAAAATAAAATACAGAATAAGTTGTAGACAAGTATTTACATGAATAATCTTTATGTAAACAGGAGGACATGTCCTAGAGGCGATTTTCAATTTTAGTTATAAGTTAGTATGTAAGGAAAATGATGTACTCGAGAGGTATTAATTAGCCCCGAGGTACTAAAATGAGGAAAGAGGAAGGAGCGAATAATGCACTTCTCTCGCTAAATAGTAATTTGAGAATGAGCAGGAAGGAGCGAATAATGCACTTCTCTCACTAAATAGTAATATGAAAATGATGATTATATGTGCTTAGTATTAGTAAGTGAAATTTAATCGAGGACAAATTAATGACCTGTTTTAAAAGGAAATACTTAAACGTCCAGACAAAATAGGAAAGTTGTAAGAAAAGATTCGATTCCATGAGGTTATTCCCTATTTTCAAATGTGACGTAAATAAGGCACCACCTGTTAGCGTAAAACAGTCGGTAGATTTAACTTGTAAATTCCAGCACAGTGCTGTGCCAGCGATAAAATAACATCTCTTTGAAGTGAACAGATACCTAGGATTAAGCATGAACAGATTGATGACGCAGTGCAATTGTTCTAAAAAGGCCTGACGTTAACCTTAAGTAAAAGCGTGATGGAATAAAAAGGAAGTTTATTGTATAACGCAAAGTAAGATGAGTCCAGACTATAAACAAGCTGAGTAAAAGAACATATGAGTAACATGGTTTATTATGCCAACTTCACGGTACTATTGAGCATTAGCGATACTGCAAATTCACAAGCTAGCAGCACATATAATAAGGATCTCGCCCAAGCTTCACAGGTAGCGACAGCAGCAAAAAAAAAAACAACACTCTAGTGAGAGGCTTATATATATATACAAATGATAATTAATACCCAAATGCGTAATGCATAAACTTGACTTAGTCTAAGAAATGAGCAAAGAGTAGTAAGCAAGCTGCAGCAAGATACATATTAGATATACATGCTTGAAGTGATAGATTTTATTTTAAGTGTGCACTGCAATATTTATTGTTTTCTCTGTGATTATGTGATTATTGAATCCCTTTCCTAAGTGCAAATCCTTTAAGATCCTTGATCCTATCCACTCCTCAGGATCAACTTGTAAAGATGCACGTGTGCTTAGGAAGTGAGGCACTACATATAAAAATGAGTAGGTTCGCGACGCGCATATTGCTTTTGTAATGCGCAAGGTAAATTAAATTTTCGACCTGGTTGAGGAGTAATTTAGATTCTGTCGACGATCCGCGAGTAGACCCGCTTTTCCCACCTTTCTTTTTTCGACTGTTTGTATTTCTACACGAAACTCAGAGGCGGAATTGATATTTTCAAATCTGTCCTCGAACTTTCTTTAAGTACAAGCACATACGAGAAAAACTTTTGACATAAATGAAGCTCCCCTCACAAGTCACTAAATAAGACGAGCACTAAAAAAAAATGTATTGGTCCTACAAAATGAATAAGCAAGCGTGATAAAGATTACTATGAATGAAATTAATTTGTAAAGGAGATTGGAATGGAGTTGGTCAAAGAAAAAGTACTTAAATAAAAGAAAAAGACTAATTAAGAAACAATTGTTTTGATTCAAAGTGGTCAATTAGATTATTTCTCGATTTAAATGAACTCTTGTAAATATTAGTATGTAAATCAACTTGTAAACACCGTGTGATGTTATGACGCGAGAATTTCTGTTAATACACCGTTCACGCAGACGCTCACCACAGTGCAAGTGAAGTTTTAAAGTTCGACGATTGTCAGTGGCAGTATTCTACTGCACCATATGTGTGAACAATTTCGTTGATGTGTGCAGTGTGTAATAATCAGTGTCATTCCACACATGCAGTTGCAGCGGTAGCTACCACTTACCTGTGGATCCGTAACTGGATAGTGGACAGGAAGTGATGTGAGGCAGTTTCGGTGGCAGAAGCTCCCTCCAGCAATCTAAAAAGCACAAAGCCACGATCCGCCGAACAAAAGCGACGCACGGCACCTCAAGCGCGAAATCAACGCTCTGCAAGAAAGCTCCGGTCACGTGCGCGCGCACAGACTGAATTTCAAGATTGCTCGCAACAGTGGAGGCGGACAGCCACACGTGACGAAATAATGTAAACGTTCAACCGCCAACACAGTTGCTGTGCGCTACATTCTGTAGCAAAAACATTCACACCCAGTACTGAAAACATTTTGTATGTATCATAAACCTTCCGAGAGACTCTAAAATAGAGAAGTTAACGTAATTATTATAATGACTGATTGTACACAGAGACAAGTCACAAGGTCACCTCTGAACACTGTTGAAATGTAAACTTTGACGAGAGGTCACGATACGAATGAAAATAAGCACACGAAAATACGTCAAAGGATCCGATCCTTCCTATATCCCATCCCACATGTATATAAAATTAGTTTTGTAAGCTATTCTAATATAAGACATTTTATCTGTTTCATATGTGAAATAATTCGGAGAGCCACACTCGAGCCCTGAAAGTGAAAGATATGGACTTCCTTCTCGAAGCCATCACCAGTGGCCGCTCTACAATCCAAGTCTATCATAAATAGTGTATGTGCGACGAAAATAAATGTATAATTAAATGCGACGACGGACAAGGCAATCAATCGACAAGACGATGACAATATAATGAATACTGTCAAAACAGAAAGTTGTGTACCAGTTGTGATAGTCAAATTACTTTTGCAACGATGAAAAATGAAGTGTGACTCTATTTCCTTATAAATTTTGTAAATATGTGTACTTATAGCCTTAATTTTAAGAATCATCAAGATAGAATGAATCCATACAAACACTGATAGAAACACAGAACAAATTCACAATGATCCACCGTCAGTAATTACAAATTGAAACATTAATTCTTTTATTATGGAATGAATATGAAATGAGACTTTTAATAACCTGTATGTTACATCCGAAAATTACAAATATTCCAATGGGCATGAGGATGAAAGTAATACCTTCGGTATTCCTTCCCTCCTCATTGGAGGCAGTGTAATATTAGTAATTTTCGCCTCACAAACATTAATATAAGCTCAATAGTAAACGCCTGATGGCCTAAAGTTATCGAACAATTGTAAAGTAAAAGAAATGAACCATCGCATAGCATCGACAGAAACTATTATTCTTTATCTTTGCCGTTCTTGCGCGGTGCCAGTAAATCTCTATGTACATGTATCGATTAATGGTATAAAAAAGAATTCTGTTGTTTCAAGACAAATGAGGCTTTTGGCGCCTCACCTTTTACTGTTTGTGTTCCATGAGAGGCGGACGCAGACTTGCTGCGTTCCACAAATGTATTTTATATTTGATGTGAAAATATTGAGTGAATATGCTAATTGTTATTTTTTTTTAATCAGAAAAGATGTAGTTTCTTGTAACTGATATCGAACAGACAGCATCAAGAGGACATTTTGACTGTTATGTATAAAGTATTTAACCACAATGGTCATCTATTGTAATTTAATATGAAAAGGTACGTAGCATTAAAAAAACGTGTGTTAACGATAAGTGTGCTTATTTTCGTAAATTAACCTTGATGAGTCCATCTCCTTATTTAGTTAACTGTTAATTATTTTGTGTTACTTCATCATCAGAAATTACGATCACGCTGATGGGCCGAACGCAGCATGAGGCAGAAGGAACATTATCGTTTTCCTATTATTTCTGAACCAACTTTTTTTTTAATTGTGTAGTGTTGCATTTCTTTTAAAGTCTGTAAATCTTCTGGTCCCTTAGTGTTGATCCGGGTACGACTACATCGCGACTATAAAAATGCACAGAAATGATAATGTTTCTTCCGAGCGATCTCAAATATATATATATCAATATGCTGCTCTTATTCAGGTATTTAATGATCAACGTATGTTATTATAATAGCGTAATAAATCCCTGATTCTGTTGCCAAGTGGCCCACCAAAATATTCACTTTTTCGACATTAAAAAAAAAGTAACAATTCTTTTTATTTTTTGTCCCCCAAGAGCAACGCTACAATACTCAGCTGATAAAAGAACCCTAACAGAGGAAATGTCCGTATTTACCCTGAAATTTCAGCTGAATATCATAGCATGTATCGTAACGATGAAGAAAATCTTGCGGGCTTGACCTTCATTCCAAACCCGACGCGCCGGATCGTCTTGTGGCAGTCTTACTTTTTCAGCCGCACAACTCGGGGCGTTCGCATACGTTATTAACGAGCATTCCCACGCCTACCGTATGAGCGCGCTTCAGTGGATTGTACAGAATACAGGCAGGCTGGCGGTTGTATCAGCGCCCGGCGTTGCTTAACACAGCTCAATACAGCCCGGCGCAGCTTTCAACGAAGGCCTCCATTGTTAGGCCACTGTCACGCGATTTCAGCTTCTCTCGTCATTGATTGGTTCTGACATAGCATCGCCGGCAGTGTCAACTCAGGCTGACTTCTGTAGCATCGCATGCAGTGCCATTTAGCAGGTGGGTGTATCTCTCTCTCTCTGTCTGTGTGTGTGTGTGTGTGTGTGTGTGTGTGTGTGTATCCACCGTGGACAGTGTTTGTATAGTTACACTACAGGACAAAATTTTAACAATCGTAAATGTTACTTTTTTTAAATTTCCAATCTTGTCTGCTTCCCCGATAGCATAACGTGCACCACGCTTGCTTTCGAGACAGGGATGTGAGGCAAACCTGAGTTCATTGGATTCCTTATTCGACGTAACAGTTTCATAGATAACATCTTGGAATGAAAAATATTGGGGAAAAAATTAAGTGCAAGCCTGCTATATTCACATTACAAGGGGTTATTAGTGAAATCAACTGCAGCAACTGCAACAAATGGTACAGATGGTGAGGACGGCGAGGAATGGCTACCCGAAGAAGGCGTTGCGTGTGTTGTCCGATGATGAGGACATAAAAGTTATTGGAAGAATGTAAACAGAGTGTACCAAAAACATGCCGACACACGCCTTGCAATGTGACATACTATTCAGAACAATAGACGGTGTCAAACGCATCCAGGCATGTAACAACAACAACAACAAAATTGGAAATTTGTGGTAAGGTCTTATGGAATCAAACTGCTGAGGCCGTCGGTCCCTAAGCTTACGCACTACTTCAGCTAACTTAAACTAAGCTAACTTACACTAAGGACAACACACACACACACCCATGCCAGAGGGAGGACTCGAACCTCTGACGGGGGTAGCCGCTCGGACCGCGACAAGACACCCCAGACGGAGCGGCTACCCCGCCCGGCCAACAGCACTCTAGGAGAGAGCTGCAAGTGCAACGTTGCTGAAGCCATGTTGTTCTCCGTAGCTCCGACACTCTCTTGCGTCGATGGACGTGGACTCTTATACTCAATTTTTTCCTCAAGAGACCCACCACAACTTCTCCAAGTTCGTCGGTATCGTTTTGTCACATATCTTTAGGTTCATTGCTCTCTGTCGGCTTCAGAGCTGATTTAAAACGTTGCAGGTGTATAGCAAGTAACTTCGGTATCGCGCTTTTTATTATGTGTTATCCACCGGGCCTAACAACGACCACTGCCCGTTTCGTACGGTAACAGTGTAGACGACGGTTGGATCACATTTGCCTACTCCCACTTAGCAAACCTTATGACGCATTGCATGAACTGCTTCAGTCGCATATCAACAAGTGAATTCCACGAGTTACAGGCCATAGATGTAACTACAGCGTGGTGTCACAGTCAGCAGGATTTTACGCAGTGACAATTTGGAGAGCCGTTACTATTTCTTCCCTGTACAGACTAGAAGAACTTGCGGAATTGAAAATATTGTGGTTGGCAGACTCCGGGAATCTGGGATGCATTTGTAAAGGAAAGTTCGCAGAAGAGGCTACGTGTCCAGAAATTGCAGTCCGTATCATGTAGGCAGAATTGGGAACATTGGAGGGGTTCAGGGACTCGGAGCTAGGTTCGTGCCAACTTGGCGCAGCCCATATGGAAGTGTAACAGATGGCTCAGATGGCTCTAAGCACTAAGGGACTTAACATCTGAGGTCATCAGTTCCCTAGAACTTAGAACTACTTAATCCTAACCAACCTAAGGACATCACACACATCCATGCCCGAGGCAGGATTCGAACCTGCGACCGTAGCAGTCGCGCGGTTCCGGACTGAAGCACCTAGAACCGCTCGGCCACCGCTCCCGGCTAAGACGTAACAGGTGTGTAAGTCCCGTTAAGAGTAACAACAAACAACTGAGATGCGACTAGCACCAAGAAAGCTACGCTACGGCGAAGTGTTTTCCAAAGTTCCCCCACTTCGCTCTTTGCAAGACAGTAAACATTCTACTGTATCATTTATCTGCTTATGAAATAAAACAATGTGTAGTAATAATTATTTTTAAGGCGCGTACCAATGTTTGCTGGCCTTGGTGTGATTTATTCACAAAATTTTTTCGTTTGTTAAATTTTTTGTGTTTTAACTTCTATCAATTTTTTGTCGATGGGTTAAGCCCGAAACCGGTCGAAAAATACAATTTTTAACAGAGCTGAAACATGCTGCTTGAAATCAGACGTCGTTCCTGAAATTCAAGCAAAGTGCACTATGATTCATAAATGTTTTCCGCGCAGTAGAGAACCTTGCGGAGTGCATATACAGGGCGAAGCAGGATTCCATCGAAAGTCTATCAGAGATTGTTCGGAGACAACTTCCGAGTACAAGGAACCCAAGGTCTCCGGTGGTTCGTTACAAAGTAATAATGTAATTATGATTTATTCGGTTTGTTATCGCTGTCACCCTGGTTCCTGTGAAAATACCTCCACAAGAATGGAGAAACCTGTAATATGCAACAATCAGAATGTACAACAATCAACAAGGGTTAATCCAACAGGCACCTCAAGAAACATGTACGCTTTTATTAAAGTGTATTCAATCTGTTCTGTCAGTATGCAATAAAGCACGTAGCAAATGCACAACTGTCTCCTTACAGCTACTGTTCACATCACAGTAGAGAGTACAACGAAGCACCATCTACTGTCTTACACGCTCAAAAATTTCCTCAGAGTTTCTCATACTACTTTCCTAATCGTAGCAACCTTATCTGTGCTAAGGTCGATCGGAGTCTCGTAAACCAGTCTCTTCACGTGGCCCCAGGACGAGAAATCCATAGATGCCATGTCGGGTGACCGAGCTGCCGATGGAGCAAGCATTGTCCAACCTGTACTTCATATGGCTCCTAACACCCGAGTGCAAAGTCTGCCGGCGCCCTGTCATTCTGAATCCACATAAGCTGGCGAATTTGTAGCAACACACCTTCCAGAAACTGTGCGAGGACATGCTGAAGGAACATTTTGAACACGACTCCGTTCAGTGTATCATGAAGCAACGAAGCTCCAACCACAAAATCTTTGACAATACGACCGCATACGCTCACAGCAAACTTTTATTATAGGATCGAGACGCCGGTGGGTGTGGACTTTCGTCATCCCATATCTGAATGTTCCTTCTGTTGAGCATGCCCTCTCTTGTAAACATGGCCACGTTTCTAAACAACACGGAAGCCTGAAAACTGGGTTTTTCTGCAAATTCCTGTAGGAACCAATATGCAAACGCACTCGAAACGGGAAATCTGCTGGTTGCAATGATAGCAACTTCTGTGGATGATGCGAGAGCAATTGTTGTCTATGTAAGATTCTGGAAATAGTTGCCTGGCGTGACTTCAGAGTTCGTGCAGCACTCTGACTACTACGCAGAGGCAATATAGTCACCAATTTACGTGTAGCGTATTCTGTTCCACATCGAGAGTTCCAGCACACAGTCAGTATTTTCCATTCTAACACGGAAAGTTCCAGTCACTCGTAGCAGCAAATGTACCGATGCCAAAGTGTTGTCGTGTGGTTGCAGTCAGCGCGGAAACAACTGAGCATCGCGTCGTTGTGCCGCTCTTCAGTGAGGCCATACACGAGGATCTTACCGGCCAGCTGTTCATCAGTGAATCTGTCCACAGTACTGCGGTGTATCACTGATAACGCACAAGTAGCACTGCCGAGAAACAAAACCCCAGACAGAGCGGAGTAGTACTGCAAGCAGACTTTAGTGTAACCAGGTGTACGCGGCTAGTGGTCTTGCAGTAGCGTTCTCGCTTCCCAAGCACGAGGTGTCGGGCTCTATTCCCCGCGGGGTCAGGGATTTTCTCTGCCTTGAGACGACTAGGTGCTGTGTGTCTTTCGTCATCATTTCATCCTCATTCACTCACAAGTCGCCGTAGTGACGTTAAAGGACTTGTGGAGAGGCGGCCGGCCACCAATCCCATACTCTCATTATTATTAGTGCAACGAGGTAAGGATGGTTTTACTGCAGTCAACAGCAGGTACCGTGAGCGAAAGGAAACAACACTCACAGCACATACTGTCTACATATTTTTCATTGTTGTACACACTTTTCAACCTATGAAAATTCGTCGGTGGAGTTGGCTCCAAATAGGAGTGTAAGCTCTACGGGACATTTCTGTCCTATCCCCCTTCCTCCCGCCCCCCCTTCTCATCAGAACTCCCACGCCTGCCCCTCCCCTTCCGCCCCCGCAATCCTCTAACGGTACTTGAGAATGATGTTACGTACACTAGAGGTAGAATAAACTGAGCAAAGATTTTAAATGAATTGAGGAGTGAAATACCTTTAAGGGAAAAAAGCACCGTATGACGACTTGGGGAGGAATTCTCTTGGCGTTTCTACGCCGTCAAGTTGGAAAGAGGAACCTTCTGCCGCTAGACGTGAATGCTAAGCCTCAAGTGTAACTGCGCACAGCGCGGAAAAGTCAGACGGGTGTGGATGGGATATAGTGCTGCATTGTGTTGTGTTGTTGACGCCGCAGGCGGGAAGGTGGCACGTGGGGTGGGCGTTAGCACTACGTGGCGTGATGCGCTCTGGTGGTATTTCGCTCACCCACTGCTCACCAGATACCTAGGGTGGGCCGCCGAGTGTTACGTCGCTGCGGGTCGAACGGATCAGCGGAGAGATCCTGACTTACTGGGGTGAAGTCTTCCCCGGTTTGGTAGGGAACATGTTTTACGGGGAAATGCACGCTTTTTCTGGGTAGATTTTTTTTGTAATCCACTCTCGCAACAGTTTCTTGGAATCAGTACTGTATCTTGTGATTCTTATAGTTTTCCCAGCGTAATGAGTATAACCTTTAAACGCAGCTGAAGAGGGCCGAATGGCTGCTGGCCGAAATATCGTGACAGGATGTCGATGTCATCCGGCTAAAAGCCCGAAACCTTATGGAGTAGAGTCTGTTCCAGATGCTCTATTCACAACGGTCAGCAAAACATTTCGAGAATCGTAAGTCACATGATGCCAATTCTGATCAGTATGTAAATGTTCCAAAATAATTCACTTTTAGTTAGTCAGTCCTCTCAAGGCCAGATAATTATTTTGCCTAGGTGCTTTCCTTTTTTCTTTCTTTTGCGACTCAAAGAACATATTTTAGATCCCAGCAGGGTCGCCAAGTCCTAATCCCCGTCTATCTCGCGTATCGATACAGACCCTGAACCACGGAGTAGAAATATCTCTGAAGTGAGCATTCAGATGCATATGGTTTATCTTGTGTTTTCAGTATACATTGCCACCGTGGTCACGTCCTTGCGGGATGGACTAGGTTTGTCCGTAATGCGTCCTATGAATTTTGAATGTTATTCTATCGCTAGTACGGACAGATTCCTTTCGTACGTGCCGTGGATTTCGTATAGGCGTTTCATAAATACCATAACAATTTGCATCCGGCCGGTGTGGCCGAGCGGTTCTAGGCGCTTCAGTCTGCAACCGCGCGACCGCTACGGTCGCAGGTTTGAATCGTGCCTCGGGCATGGATGTGTGTGATGTCCTTAGGTTAGTTAGGTTTAAGTAGTTCTAAGTTCTAGGGGACTAATGACGTCAGATGTTAACTCCCATAGTGCTCAGAGCCATTTGAACTATTTTGAACAATTTACATTTGATACCTGGAGTAAACCGGACTCTCAGCTTTGTACACCAAAATGAACGTGCGTTACATCACGGTAGCGTCACGTCAGCGCGTATTTAGACCGTCCGTCACGTCGCGTCAGTTCAATTCACTTAGCTCTGTATCGAACGGCGAAAGTGATGTTGTGAGTCACCATCCGCGATACAAAAAGTCAAAGTACAGTATCGCAATACAGAAACTAACAAGGCAAAAGTTTATTAATGACTAAAGCAAACTTCATAGCGTGTGTTCTAGATAAGTTTTGTTTAGTAAAGTGCTGAGAACTGAAAGAACATTTCGAAACAATGACGTTTATTTGATAAGGAAAATATATACATACAAACACATCAAAAAATATCTGTAAAGGAATGAATGGTGCTTGTTTACCTTCTCTTCTTACGTCGTAAACAAATGTATTTTTCTCCTTCGATCAACTGACCTTTCGCTTAAAATATTGTGTTATGGAAACTGCGTCGGCGTTACACATTTTAAACTTTGTGGGCGTCAGCTCTATTCCGTTACTGTAAAACGAAAATAACTTAACGCTTTGAGATATGTGATCTCGCTTGTGTAAGAACACTCAATGGAAAATGTATCCCACTCGTTGTGGGACATTTGCAATTTTGCTGCTAAAACAAACATAATAAGATAGAGATTACGTTGAAACAAAAACACAAAAGCCACTACTATAACACGGCTGAGCATTGCGAAAACAGATTAACATACGATGTTAGCACGTACCGTGAAAACTTTATTCGCGAGAAAAGATGAGGTGCCGTGACATGACGTGACGTTCCGTTGACTATCTGCGTGAATGCCACCATTTGAAATGCATTGTGGTATGTATTGACGTGATGTGACGTGACGGTCAATGTGAAGTGACCTCAAAGAAACAGTGTCGTCCCGAGATCACGTGACGATTCCACCTTAATGTTGAATAACATACGCAGAACGCAATGCTCACTCCAAAGATATTTCTACTCTATATCCTGAACCAGAGATACTGAGCAATTCATAATGTTTACGTCCTGTATTCTGTGTGTTGTATAAAGCCTACAGCTAGATACCATATGGGCTACGTTGCTGAGGTTCGGACATTTGTTTGAATCTCAATGTAACATTGAATCAGAGTCTCTAAGACTGGAGGAACAAGAAGAAAAAGAAGATAGGATTGCTGTTAGGAAAAACATAGCGTGTTCATCGAAGACAGTCGCAGAGCTGAGTTATTCATTTTGGGCGAACAGCTAACTCCGCTTTCACTCAACTTGACGTTTCATTGGTCGCTGTTTAGCTTAAATTTGTACACAATTTCTCCCTGTAGTACCAAACGTAAGACACCTAACTTGTTTTCATCGATACGATTCAGAAGGTTTGCTAGATTTTCACAGCTATAGTTTTGAACGCGTTGGAGACTAATCTATGAGATAAGCCCCTACTGGATTAAAGAGACGACTGGCAGTATGGTTTTTCATGCAGCTTGTATTACAACTGCCTTTGTTATGTGATACTGAGGATACGATATCCACAACTAATATAATAGATACAATGCGCGCATGTATTTGATGTATGCAATTTATCTCTTTGACGATTACATTGATATTGACTGTGTCAGGTATGCTAGACCTCCCAATATGAAAGAGAATGTGTTACACACAATTGACGGAAATCCTGCCTCTACATAGTACTCGGCATGTTGTACAGAGCTCTGAACTCAAACCAGTCAACTGGCTTGAGAATCTTTTAGCTTTGCGGACGTAATTTTTTTCCATTTTGCTAATTTATCGGCAATATATTTTCATTTATACTCATGATTCAGCAAGTTGAGAACATAAAAATGGGAGTAAGTAGTAAGTATATGTTAAGCTGCGCGTTGTTAATGTCACTTAATCGATATAATTTTCCTTAAAAGCAGTCGGTTTTGTTAAAGTCTTATTTACTGAAATGAGAATACATTAATGAACGTTCAGACTGCTGTGAGCGAAAGTCAAAGCCCTTAGTAAATCAGGAGAGTGCTACTCTAGAAGCAGTAAGAAACGTACGTGTGAATGTATGTTATTTCAGAAGAAAAGGAACTAATTAACATTAAACCGTCTTTGTAATTATTTTATTTTAAAATGTCAAGTAAATCTCAATGTGAATCTTGTAGTGAAATCACGTCGATTATGAAATGTAACTGTATTATAAATTTTAACACAGAAGTGAAAGTCATTCTCACCGTCAAAAAATTATAGAGGCGAATTCGCCGGCAACTGCGTGAGTGAATTTAGCGCATATGTTTATTCTTAAAGCTTATCGTACTTCGCGCTGTGTTGTGAAGACTCGAATTTGTATGTAAATAAGAATAAGTAATTCTGGAATGCTGTGAATTTATTTGTTGCACTTGGTGTGAATAAACTGAAATACTTGTGAAATCTGAGTCAGGTTATTTTTTTCCTTCATTTAATGATCCTAGGCCTCTTTATTAAAGGTGAAAGTATGATTTGTAGAATTTTTCTAACAATATTTTATGTTATGTATAACGGTATGTTATGTTATGTATCAGGAAGTTTTGTCAACAAAATCATCCACCGAATAAAATTTTTCTCACTAATCTGTAACTCAGTAATTAGATGATGTAATGATATATGTTGTGTGGTAAGTTCCACCGAATTTCCGCCACTGCTTTGGTTCCCGGTTTAGTTTCCATCTCACAGTAATAAGTAGCACACAGATCGCTGTATGCTTTTTGCAGCTTCGCTAACATCCTACATCCAAGCTTTCACTCGGCAGAGAACCGTGCGCTGTTTTCAAATTCCTTGTCGTATCAAGAATGTGTGCTGGATCAGGATTGGAACCGGGAACCACGACTTTCGCAGGCAATTCTCTTACCTGTTGAGTTGTCCAGACACCACTCACGATTCCTCCCCACAGCTTTACTTCCACCAGTACCTCCCATCTAAATTCCTGGATGAGAAACATAAGTTTCTAGCAAGAAAATTGCAGCTAATTTTTAACTACCTCGAACAAAATCTAAGCTGGTTTGCGAATAATTCAACTGTAATAGATTGGCTGTTTCACATTAAGTTGGTAATTTTCTAAGCTACTACAAAAATTTATAAATTCTCTCGTACTTCCAGCTACACCAAGTGGCAGACCACTAGACAATGGCAGAGGAGTATTCGATCGAAAGCACGTGGATTTTAAACCACCTGACGTGACTGAAAGCACTAGCGAATGTCATCACTATATATCGTCACGAACCATGCATTAATTTAATACGAATATTGTTCTGTCGACTTCAGAGAAGAGGACAAACTGCAATAGACATTGTTTACAAAAATTACTTGCACTGTTCAGAATACAAAACAAAGAGATTTTTGTTTATTTGTTCATATAAATCTTTTCGTCTGATGATTTTACAACTTGAAAACGTATGCCATTTAAATTTTTGTAACCAATTGGATACGTAAAAATGAATAGTAGATATCTAGGTATACGTACCACTTATTTCTACAGTTAAAATTATGAGTTGCTCTTCTCATGAAGGGCGTAATGTAAGATTGGGTAGAAGCAGTTTTTCAGTGGGTACGACATTACATGTTTTTCAAACGTAGCTATATAGTAACCTGTTGTACAATTTTGTTCCTGCATGATACACCTTTTGGTCACGATGTGGTATTGCAATACCTCACATATGCGCCACTGTTTGATCTGGTACTGTAATCATGGACTATTTCATATAACGCAAAAAAGGTTTCCTTCCTAAGTACACTTTTTCCGCATATCTGACTGTTTCCAATATACAGGGTGTTCGGAAATTCCCGTTACAAGCTTCTAGGACCTGGAAAGTGGTGTCAGGACATAAAGTTTTGAATAGGAACCCATGTCAAGGAAACGTACCGAATCCTTATTCTAGTGTGCAGCGCTATGTACGAGTTGTTACAGAAGACGCTGAAAAATAATAGCACCTACCTCCAGAAATTCAATAACTCTATGCGTTGATAAGGAGGCAAAAGTTTTGCACGTTAAACACGCTCAGAGAGTATTAACGATTGTCTATCACGTGACTGTTCGCCTTCACCGATTTGTTTTGATGAACATGTTGGGTAGCGTGTAAAACTGGTTTCAAAGCCATATAAGAGTAGCTCACCTGACAAAACATTTGTCACCCCTAGTTGCATAATTGCAACCATAATTTGAAACAATGTAATTCCACCCCTGGACTTGACAACCACCTGACTTCGTTTAGGAAGTTTGTCCACAAGATGGTGCAGGTACGTCGCACACAGGGTAAGCCTCCCGCTATCATTTGATCACGCGGGGATACTGACGGCGTTCCAACATGTCCCACACATTTTCTGTGTGATTGAAGTCTGGTGATTTTGCAGTGATCAGAAAACCAGTCACATATCCTTCCACCCCGATGAACTTTGCTGTTGCAGTCTTGAAAAATAGGGCTGACCGACTCGAATTTTTTGCATGTTGTTCCCGTCGCAATACGTATTCTCTCGCTGACAGATGGGAATCGATGTTCATTTATTGCCTGCAGCAATTCCTGTCGGGCTTCGAAGCGATTTTGACACACAAGCCTTGAAACGCGACTCCGTTTCCTCTCAGTCAGAATTCTTTTGCTGCCACAGTTCTGACGTTGTGTTTCGTGGCTACCTGTGTTGCTCCACTGCCTGTAGACACGTTGAGCAACCCACTGGAAACACCAACAAATCCGGCAGCTTCACTCGCCGTATGGCAATGTGCACGTTCAAACACGATGGCCCCTTTTTGCCATTTTATCATATTCTTACATTTACCCATGTTTACGTACCATGTCCACTTGAAACACACAGGGTGGTCCATTGATAGTGACCGGGCCAAATATCTCACGAAATAAGCATCAAACGAAAAAACTACAAAGAATGAAACTCGTCTAGCTTGAAGGGGGAAACCAGATGGTGCTATGGTTGGCCCGCTAGATGGCGCTCCCCTAGGTCAAACGGATATCAACTGCGTTTTTTAAAATGGGAACCCCATTTTTATTACATATTCGTGTAATACGTAAATAAATATGAATGTTTTAGTTGGACTGCTTTTTTTGCTTTGTGATACATATCGGTGTAATAATCACAAACATATGGCTCACAATTTTTGATGAACAGTTGGTTACAGGTAGGTTTTTTAAATTAAAATACAGAACGTAGGTACGTTTGAACATTTTATTTCGGTTGTTCCAATATGATACATGTACCTTTGTGAACTTATCATTTCTGAGAACGCATGCTGTTACAGCGTGATTACCTGTAAATCCCACATTAATGCAATAAATGCTCAAAATAATGTCCGTCAACCTCAATGCATTTGGCAATACGTGTAACGATATTCCTCTCAACAGCGAGTAGTTCGCCTTCCGTAATGTTCGTACATGTAATGACAATGAGCTGACGCGCGTTGTCAGGCGTTGTCGGTAGATCACGATGGCAAATATCCTTCAACGTTCCCCACAGAAAGAAATCCGTGGACGTCGGATCCGGTGAACGTGCGGGCCATGGTATGGTGATTCGACGACCAATCCACCTGTCATGAAATATGCTATTCAATACCGCTTCACCCGCACGCGAGCTATGTGCCGGACATCCATCATGTAGGAAGTACATCGCCATTCTGACATGCAGTGAAACATCTTGTAGTAACATCGGTACAACATTACGTAGAAAATCAGCATACATTGCACCATTTAGATTGCCATTGATAAAATGGGGGCCAATTATCCTTCCTCCAAGAATGCCGCACCATACATTAACCCGCCAAGGTCGCCGATGTTCCACTTGTCATAGCCGTCGTGGATTTTCCGTTGCCCAGTAGTGCATATTATGTCGGTTTACATTACCGCTCTTGGTGAATGACGCTTCGTCGCTAAACAGAACGCGTGCAAAAAATTTGTCATTGTCCCGTAATTTCTCTTGTGCCCAGTGGCAGAACTGTACACGACGTTCAAAGTCGTCGCCACGCAATCCCTGGTGCATAGAAATATGGTACGGGTGCAATCGATGTTGATGTTGCATTGTCAACACCTACGTTTTTGAGATTCCCGATTCTCGAACAATTTGTCTGCTACTGATGTCCGGATTAGCGGCGACTGCAGCTAAAAGACCTACATTTGTTGCAGGTCGTGGTTGACGTTTCACATGTGGCTGAACACTTCCTGTTTCCTTAAATAACGTAACTATCCAGCGAACGGTCCCGACACTTGGATGATGTTGTCCACGATACCGAGCAGCATACATAGCACACGCCCGTTGGGCATTTTGATCACAATACCCATACATCAATACGGTATCGACCTTTTCCGCAATTGGTAAACGGTCCATTTTACCACGGGTAATGTATCACGAAGCAAATACCGTCCGCACTACGTGATACCACGTACTTATACATTTGTGACTATTACGGCGCTATCTATTACAAAGCGAAAAAAGTGGTACAACTAAAACATTCGTATTTCTTTACGTACCACACGAATATGTAATAAAAATGGGGGTTCCTATTTAAAAAAAACGCAGCTGATATCCGTTTGACCTATGGCAGCGCCATCTAGCGGGCCAACCATAGCGCCATCTGGTTTTCCTCTTCAAGCCAATGAATTTCGTTCTTTGTAGTTTTTTCGTTTCATGCTTATTTCGTGAGATATTTGGCCCGGTCACTATTAATGGACCACCCTGTATGTCATAGTCATCGCTACCTGCTTATGCTCAAGTGGAGACAGAGCGCACTCTCAGTTGAGCGCGTGACTCGATTGCTGGGCCGCCCGTACAGGCCTAACGATTGAGATTAATATCTGCCACCTGAGAAGATAAGCATCCGACGGTTCTAATGATTACTTGCACAGTATCAGTAGATTTCTGACCTGTGGGAAGTTTTAGTAGTTGTTTTGCTACCGATTGTAGTGACTGATGTGATAGTCATCATTAAGAAACCAGCTCTTAAGAATAATTCATCTTGAGGCGGTAATACACAACGTAAAGACGTCTTGAAATGACGGTTTGGTGAGGAACGCATTAAGCAAGTGTAGGCTTGAAACAGGAATAGCATTTTCGTCGTTTCACTGGCTGTCTGGAGAACCATGTAAGTGCCGTAGCTTAAAGCAGGCTATGAAGCTGTTGTTAAGGTAGCGCCTCAAATGATGAAGTATCGTTCTTGTCATTGTAAAAGAGTGGTGGTAGCGTGTAGTGATTTTGTTTTATTTATTTCTTATTATTTCGTATCAGTCTAACTGCACATGTAACGCCGTTTCATAGGGGATGGTTCACAAGTCCTGTTGCTATAAGCGAAACGTTAAATAATAACATTTACTTTTGTTCCGACCTTAAAGCTAGTGGTAAGTGGTAATTTAAGGTGTAAGTGGAAGTTCATAAGTATACGCTGTATTAGGCGTACTTAATCTGTTACATTTTTAGAGGGATGGAAGATTTCTGCCCGTCATTTACTAGTTCAAAAGACAGATAGCGACGCGTGCGAGGAATATAAAAAAAATAATATTTGGGAAAACAAGGTAATACTGTTCAGTATTTTACAGAATGAACGAAAAATTTTGGACTTGCAAGCAATAAACTACCGAACTGCCGATTAAAAAAAAAAAATTCGAGGTGTTGGTAGCAGTTGTAGACTGTAAGACAATCACTTAGCTTACGACAATACTAAGGGGGAAGATGGCAGCTATATCTCCATTTAATGAATAACAGTGCGTGCACATGGTTTTTGAGGAGACAGTTACAACAGCTAAATTAAGTCCCCTTGCTTGTAAATACTGTTCTGATTTAACCACCTGTCACACTCCGAATCATCTGAAATGAAATTTCTTACTCACGTGCGATTAATTAACACAGCTTGAAATAAAATTAAAAATACTTGGCCGGCCGTTGTGGCCGAGCAGTTCTAGGCGCTTCAGTCTGGAACCAGGTTCGAATCCTGCCTCGGACATGGATATGTGTGATGTCCTTAGGTTAGTTAGGTTTAAGTAGTTATAAGTTCTAGGGGACTGATGACCTCAGATGTTAAGTGCCATAGCGCTCAGAGCCATTTGAACCAAAAACACTTGGATGCAATTAATGTATCCGTTACACAGTATAAGGATAGGAGATGAAAACGAAAAAAGTCTGAACATTTGTGATTCAGTAACTGCCGGTATGTGTAATCTTAGATATCGGCGAATATGTCGATAGCAATGGTTCTTAAGCAATCAGAGGCCGAGATATGGATAGCTTTGTAATATACGCTTTTAATCTCCTGCTAGTTGGCGTTGACTTTGCGAAAACCCGTATTGGAAAAAGCCGCATGTAAAAAGTTCACAGTCTTTCAAACTCGCGGTCAAATTATTTTTGGAGTGAGGGCCTGACGTGACATAGCTAACTGAAGTATCGTCCTCAAGCCCCTTCCCGCATCACCGCTCCCCCTTCCATCCCCTCCCCCACCTATTTCTACGTCACCACTGCTCTTCAGAACACGCCGAGGAGAAGCTGAATTTTCGGCTGTTTCAATGAAGCTCATTAAAATATAATGGCTGAGGAGGTTCTTCAGATTTTAAAACAAGGAGCGGTGCCCATGAGAGATCGTCGCCGAATCCTACTCCTACAGAAATTCAGACTCCGTGCTCTGCTGATAGCTTCGGACTTGCACACAAAAGCTGCCTTTGTTTGATACACTGAGCTTCTTAATTAATTCAATTACGACGTTACTCTTTGCATGGCTGCGGTACCTCAGTCTCACTTTTTAATGTCAGATCGAAAGATTCGCTATCCATAGACAAAGAATCCGAAAAAATCTTCCACGAAACATGGGCACAAAGGGAACAAGTTCCGTTGCCTAGCGACAACCTCTGCTTCTTTTATTGCTTTCCTCGGAAATCTGCTAGGTTGCCAACGTTTAGAATAATTATCAGATACTGTATACGAACAGCATGCTGTGAAGAGCAGTATTACAAAGGTTTATGTTTTGTCTGATGATTGAACCACTACTGATGGATTGTAACGAACTTGTGTTTACTTTTCCTATATCATTGACCTTGTCATCGTGAATACTGTGAAGGATCATGCACACTTATGTGCCGCGATGATGGGAGTGTAGTTAATTCCAGTAACAGTTCGTTGTAGGGACCATAGTGCGGCCCAGATCTACGTCAGTTCCCAGGACGTTCGTTAGATTTTTTAATGTTCTGTAGGAGAAGCAAAAAGATCGAATTGTCTGAGATGGAGCCTATCAGAACGATGCCGAAAATAGAGTGACAGAATAGGAAACGAGGTCCTTCTCCACAGTACTGACGAAGAAAGTGATATATTGATAAACTAACTAGAAGAAGAAATAAAATCATAGAATTTGTGTTAAAACATATTGATATAACTAGCATGGTACTCAAAGTAAACTGTAGAGCTCTAAAATTGTAGGAGAAGGCACAGATACATACGACAAATAATTGAGGACGTTGGAGGTAAGTATTATTCTGAGATAAAATGATCGATACAGGTGAAGTGTTAAAACCAGGCACAGAACTCTCAGGTGGACCGATCCGCATATACGATTATGTAAATAATGTTATTAAGGTAGTGATATGATCACATTGAAATGAAAGTAGAAATGCTGGGAAACATAAAATATTACCGCAATATTACTGAAATAAGCCCCACTGAAAATGCTACCCTCGTGCTAATCAAACAACAGCATTTGGCCTGGGGAATATGGATCACGAATGATATTTTTTGTAGGCATCATGAGTGAGAAGCAATCATTTTTGTTGAAGAAATAATTTATTCGTATTATGTGAATTGTGATGTAGTGTGGGGAAACTGTGTGTCTGAACCTAGGTAATTTGATTTCCCTCGACTGCAATAGCTGAATTGCTTCAAAATTGGTGACAACTATGCGGTTCAGAGCTTAATATCAAGTTTGAAAGGGCTAGCTGACGGAAGATTTTCTCACAGTACGTATTACCTCCCTGCAAATAAAAGATGGCTATTTTTGATGTCAGGAAACGAAAAGTAGGAAATCCATGCATGCAAATCACTGGAGTTGAAACGCTGGCCGTACTGTTGGAACAAAGTTTGCATGGTTTTCCAAATCTGGGACTGCAACCATTCTTTGCTATACACATCAGAACTGCTTCGCCCCATGAACGCTGAACAAATAGTAATAGATACGCCTGTAAGAAAATATGCAAATTAGTTGATGGGTTAGTACCGTAGAATGGATAAACAAATGAGTCTTAGCGTCATTCTCGATGGATATGTGTTGTGCTATGAACGGCTTGTGGTTGAGTATCGTTACAACGCCTCATTTACAATTATCTCATATAAGTTCTCGGGCTTGGGATATTTTTTGGAATTACTGATAAGATTTAAAACTGCAAAGCAATGGTAGTCATCCATGAGAGATAAACTCCGACTGCGGTATACGTTACAGACATTTTGATGACCTTCGGCAAGCTGTTTGCATCATCTGCTTGCTCAAGATATCCGGTGCAGAATTGCCGCTGGAATCGGAATCACTGCATTCGATGCGTTCGAGAATATTATCAAAACAAATCTTCTCCGTTGGCTGGTGAAGGAAATACATCCACCATTTTCAGTCGATTCGGTAATGGAAGAACCGAACGCCAACTCGTAAGCCAACCACGTTTCACTTCTTCCGTATCTCCTTTTGGCAGCGTGGGGCACTCATTATTTGGATGAAAGTCGTAGTCACCTGAGGCAATAACTAGTCCATTTGTTTATGGTAAGTCGCTATGCTTTCCTGGTACACCGGTACTATTCCTCTCGCTGTCACGTTTTAGGTAGTAACAGTAAGCTAAGAGACTTGTACGGAAAATCCTTTGCGACAAATTGCTTTGTTGCGTGCAGCGTCTGCAATGCATAATCAACAGTAGTATCATGTCATACGATTTGACAACAAAAGTAATGATTAGTGCCAGGAATCACCAACTATTTCTTCCACTTCATTTAATACATTATATCGTTACACTATATCGGATTTGAACGTTGTGTTTTTGGTAAAAACACATTTAGGGCGTTTTCATATTAATGTGGATCGTCAGAACGCTGGTGCCTGAAGGGGAACAGATCTTGTGACTACAGGTTTCTCGTCAGAGATACTAGTTTTTGCACACGAGTAACAAGTTAGAGACGTAAACGCAGTCGTGTGTAGCTTCCAGTTTTATCTTGATGTCGGTGACAGGCTAGCCGATGGTCTCCACTAAACACCCTAATTGTTAAAGAACAAACTTGAAGTGTCTCCATTCAACCAGCACTCACAACTCATGGGACAGGTCGCTGCAGTGTCTAAGTAACGCACATATGGCTCGATGGTGTTCCAGACACGCAGTGTAGTATTGTAGTTTTGAAGCTAGATAACGTGACAGACGACATCACTTCAGATACCACTGTGAAACATCAGTAGTTTCTCCGGTTTCGGTTCTTGAGGACGAATGGACTCTCATTCGTATGCAGACATTCAGACACCCCACTGAAAGTTTCCCCTTGTGATTTCAAGCGGTCGTGAAGGCGAAGGATGGATACGCCGCATGTTTATGTTCTGCTAATAGGTGTCCGGATAATTTCGACCAGATAGTATAAGAGCTGTTTTCTTACGGTAGGGTGGCGAAAATTAAGTGGTTTGGTAATAAGAGGAAAAGGGAGGTTTCCCGCTGAATCAGCGAGGAGAAAGTTAAGTAGGAAACACTGTCTAGAACAACGCTCAGGATGAAAGGACTTGTGTTTAGACATCAGGAAATACCTGAGACGGTCTGTGATCTACTGCAGAGATTGTTTTGCGGTCTGCAATCCATATCAATTATTTTTTTTTTTTTTTCGCGCGATGTCTCGCTCGCCGTCAGGTGGAGGGCATTGAGCGCCGAAAATATGAAGGGTGAAACACGGATCGTGTGGAGAATGTGCAGGTTTGTATGGGCAAGCGAGTGTCACGGTTTGGAGAAAGAGCGGCCTTCCGTGCTCCGCTCGATTATTAGTTTATGGACAGCACTAGATGATGATCATGTTCGGTTTGTACGGCGCTAAACTGTGTGGTCATCAGTCCAGTCGAGCCACTTTCACGAATGATGATGACGAAATGATGAGGACAACACAAACACCCAGTTCCTGGGCAGAGAACATCCCCAATTAGGGCGGTAATCGAACCCGGGACCCCGTGCTCCAGAGGCAAGACAGCACTAGAGGGTGTCGCGCGGAAGTGTACTCTAAAGATAGTGGGAGATAGCAGTGGAGGTCTAGCAAGGTGTATGAATACATATGTAACGAAAGCTGTGTTGGAAATGTGATGTCCGGAATATCTTTCAGCGCAAACGTACTACTCTCAGTGTGAAGTGAGGGCTGACATCCCAATATACCGTGTTGTATGGAAGTAAGCTTTACGTAGCATTGAGCTGACCATTGTACCCGCAGTGGGCAGTGGCATTGTGTGGCTTGCTGAATGTGCTGTACTGTGGATGCTATGAACTTTTAATTTGACTCACACGGCAAGTAATTTTTCTGGTAGAAAGTTATTGTGCGAGGCTGGATAATGGCACACTTCGCCAAGCAATTATTGAGGTGACCATCTGCAAGTCTGTGAAATCAACTATGTAACTTGGCCCTGATTTGAGTGAGTGGTTTCTCGTCCTCCGTCCTATTGCAATGACTTTTATTAGTTTTGTGGTATTGTCTTTTCTTGCACGTTAAGTTTATTAGCCGATGTGATGTCTACAGTTAAATTCTTCTTTTAGTGATTTAGATTTTGCAAAGTGTTTTGTGCGCTGCCAGAGTTTATTGAAAGAGATTGATACTGCAAATTGGCATCAACGGCACGTTAATTCAAGGCAGTGATCGTTCGTAAACCGATTTAGCACTGGAGGGTTACAGCTAGCGTGATTTCTGAAAATCAAATTAATGGCTGAATAGCTATTGTGGCACGATTTAGTAGATGCCTTGTATTTTAATTTTAAGCTTTGTTTTAAAGAAAAGTAAAATTTCTTGATGCACACAAGATATTCTTGAATTAGCAGCTTCTAGAATTAGGTCCATTCATTGTTTATTCCGATTTCCGAGCTCGGGGCGGGTTTTAACCCTTGAGAGATGACCGTTAAAATAATTATGTTTTAGCTGTTATATGTATGTCCTTTTTTTGTTTGAGAAGCCCGTATACCATTCTATAACCTGGCTGTTCATGCTACTGCAGGCGTCGGCGTACTATGGGTCCTGGTAGCGTACTGTGCCCCTCTCTTGATCAAAAATGGTTCAAATAGCTCTGAGTACTATGGAACTTAACGTCTGAGGTCATCAGTCCCGTAGAACTTAGAACTACTTAAACCTAACTAACCTAAGGACATCACACACATCCATGTCCGAGGCAGGATTCGAACCTGACACTGTAGCAGCAGCGCGGTTCCAGACTGAAGCGCCTAGAACCGCTCGGCCACTCCGGCCGGCCCCTCTCTTGTAACAGAGGGTTGAACGGTCTTGTAATTAATGAGGTTTCCAACTACAGCTATTTAGTTAATGTAAAGCCTTTGTAATGAAGTGTTCTGAATTTAAAACTTCGTTGCCCATGGGTTATGTTCCTAGCACTTCCGAGGTTGAAGCTAATTTATGCTTCCTCGTGTGTTTATGATTGCGTTAGGCTGTGGTTTAGTCGAGCGGCCACAGTGGACGAGGGTTTCTAGCCGCTCAGTCCGGAACCGCGCTGCTGGTACGGTCACAGGTTCGAATCCTGCCTCTGACATGGATGTGTGGAGTCCTTAGGTTAGTTAGGTTTAATTAGGTTTAACTCTAGGGAACTGATGACCTCAGATGTTAAGTCCCATAGTGGTTAGAGCAATTTTTGTGTTTTAGTTGCTTGAAGTTTAATGTTAAAGTAATAGAGGTACACAGTGTAATTTCAAAGAAGTTTTACAATTTAATTATTCAGTGTGTTACGTTTATTAGCCGATGTGCTGCCTACACATCAGCTAGTAAAGGTAACATACAAAAAAGATGTTAACATTAAACTTACATTGTTCTACACTACTGGCCATTAAAATTGCTACACAAAGAAAAAATGTAGATGATAAATGGGTATTCAATGGACAAAAATATTATACTAGAACTGACATGTGATTACATTTTCACGCAATTTCGGTGCATAGATCCACAAACATCAGTACACAGAACAACCACCTCTGGCTGTAATAACGGCCTTGATACGCCTGGGCATTGAGTCAAACAGAGCATGGACGGCGTGTACAGATACAGCTGCCCATACAGCTTCAACACGATACCACAGTTCATCAAGAGTAGTGACCGGCGTATTGTGACGAGCCAGCTGCTCGGACACCATTGACCAGACGTTTTCAATTGGTGAGAGATCTGGAAAATGTGCTGGCCCCGGCAGCAGTCGAACATTTTCTGTATCCAGAAAGTCCGGTACAGGACCTGCAACATGTGGTCGTGCATTATCCTGCAGAAATGTAGGGTTTCGCAGGGATCGAATGAAGGGTAGAGCCACGGGTTGTAACACATCTTAAATGTAACGCCCACTGTTCAAAGTGCCGTCAATGCGAACAAGAGGTGACCGAGACGTGTAACTAATGGCACCCCATACCATCACGCCAGTTGATACGCCAGTATGGCGATGACGAATACACGCTTCCAATGTGCGTTCACCGCGATGTCGCCAAACACGGTTGCGACCATCATCATGCTGTAAACAGAACCTGGATCCATCCGAAAAAATGACGTTTTGCCGTTCGTGCATCCAGGTTCGTCTTTGAGTACACCAACGCAGGCGCTCCTGTCTGTGATGCAGCGTCAAGGGTAACCGCAGCCATGGTCTCCGAGCTGATAGTCCATGCTGCTGCATACGTCGTCGTACTGTTCGTGCAGATGGTTGTTGTCTTGCAAACGTCCCCATCTGTTGACTCAGGGATCGAGACGTGGCTGCACGATCCGTTACAGCCATGCGGATAAGATGCCTGTCATCTCGATTGCTAGTGATACGAGGCCCTTGGGATCCAGCACGGCGTTCCGTATTACCCTCCCGAACCAACCGATTCCATATTCTACTAACAGTCATTGGATCTCGACCAATGTCGCGATAGGATAAGCCTCAATCGCGATAGGCTACAATACGACCTTTATCAAATTCGGAAACGTGATGATACGCATCTCTCCTCCTTACAGGAGGCATCACAACAACGTTTCACCAGGCAACGCCGGTCAACTGCTGTTTGTGTATAAGAAATCGGTTGGAAACTTTCCTCATGTCAGCACGTTGTAGGCGTCGCCACCGGCGCGAACCTTGTGTGAATGCTCTGGAAAGCTAATCATTTGCATATCACAGCATCTTCTTCCTGTCGGTTAAATTTCGCGTCTGCAGCACGTCATCTTCGTGGTGTAGCAGTTTTAATGGCCAGTAGTGTACTTGTACGAGACGGAAGAGCGGAGGAATTCGTCGCGTGCCGAACGAATACAAAGGGAAGATTGAAGAGCAGGAGAAAACGAAAAAATGATTTTTAAGATCGGAAACTGGTTTGAGGTTGTGAGGCACCACGTACAAGAATTTCAATCAAAGAAGCCTTGTAAATAACCGTTATAACTAAGCTAGTACCCCGAGTTAACAGTTCTGAAGGTGGTGTATCATTTGCTTACGGTGAGATTAGGGTCTAGAGAGCGCCGTTCACCGAGCGTCAAACTCGGTAAAGGCCTTGAGATGCAAGTTATCCACATTTCCGCGGTTTGCGTGCCCAGCATCTGATATCTGCCAACTGTTTCTGCTTTGCGGTTGACGTTATGGGGTGGTGGTGGGAGTGGAGGGGGAGGGGGCGTGGCTGGGAGGAGGAGAGATAGCCGATCGTTGCTGTCTGCCTCTGCCTCGCCTCTGCCCTGGCTGCTAGCCGTGCCTGGTGCGGCAGCGCCTGTGATCGCTGCTACCCCTCTCCACCTGCCGCCATCCGTATTAAGGCGTCCGTGTAAACAGCGCCGGAGCCCCCTCCGACTGCTAGAAACGAAGCGGGCCGATAAGAGATCGCCTGTCCTACAGCACGATTGCTACGGTTGGTTTCGCAAAGTTTAGCTACTACCTTACCGAAATAGCTTCTGGAAATTCCTTTTTCCTGTGTTATACATCCATCTAACGGAGATCTGAAATCATTTTAATTAGACTGCTGGCCACGCAGAATGCAGCACCAAGGAGGACCAGAGATATCACAGGCAAATTGTTTTGGGAGATAACATGTTGTACAAAAGTCACACGATTGAAAATACAGCCTCACGTGAAGTGAGGAAAATGATGAATTAAGCACTTACAAGGGAACCTCCCCATCGCACCCCCCTCACATTTAGTTATTAGTTGGCACAGTGGATAGGCCTTGATAAACTGAACACAGATCAATTGAGAAAACAGGAAGAAGTTGTGTGGAACTGCGAAAAAATAAGCAAAATATACAAACTGAGTAGTTCATGGCAAGATATGCAACATCAAGGGCAAAGGAAACGCAGGAGCGCCGTGGACTCGTGGTAACGTGATCAGCTGCAGAACGAAAGGTCCTTCTTTCAAATCTTCCATCGAGTGAAAATTTTAATTTTTTATTTTCAGTTTATGTGACAAACTCTTATGTTTTCATTACTTTTTGGGAGTGATTATCACATTCACAAGAAAACCTAAATCGGGCAAGGTAGAAGAATCTTTTTACCCATTCGCCAAGTGTACAAGTTAGGTGGGTCGACAACATATTCCTGTCATGTGACACACATGCCGTTACCAGTGTCGTATAGAATATATCAGATGTGTTTTCCTGTGGAGGAATCGGTTGACCTATGACCTTGCGATCAAATGTTGTCGGTTCCCATTGGAGAGGCATGTCCTTTCGTCTACTAATCGCACGGTTTTGCGATGCGGTCGCAAAACACAGACACTAAACTTATTACAGTGAACAGAGACGTCAATGAACGAACGGACAGATAATAACTATGCAAAAATAAAGAAAGTAAAATTTTCACTCGAGGGAAGACTTGAACCAAGGACCTCTTATTCTGCAGCTGCTCACGCTACCACGAGACCACTGTGCTCCTGAGTTGACAGTGACCATGATGTTGCCTATGTCGCCCATGAACTACTCAGTTTGTATATTTTGCTTATTTTTTCACAGTTACACACAACTTCTTCCTGTTTTCTCAATTCATCTGTGTTCAGTTTATCAAGGCCTATCCACTGTGCCAACTTATAACTAAATCTGAGGGGGGTGTCATGGGGAGGTTCCCTTGTTAGTATTGCCGCCATTGCTGGCTATATCCGCTGCTACACACCTCGGCATTGAATAAAGGAGGCTCTGGAGGTGTTATTTGGCTATAGCAGTCCATGCTGCTTCCATATGATGTCGAATATGGTCTGCTACATTCTGTGCCATCAAAAGTATCCGGACACCCCGAAAAACATACGTTTCTCATATTAGATGCATTGTGCTGCGCCGGCCGGTGTGGCCGTGTGGTTCTAGTCTCTTCAGTCTGGAACCGCGTGACCGCTACGGTCGCAGGTTCGAATCCTGCCTCGGGCATGGATGTGTGTCATGTCCTTAGGTTAGTTAGGTTTAAGTAGTTCTAAGTTCTAGGGGACTGATGACCTCAGATGTTAAATCCCATAGTGCTCAGAGCCAGAGCCATTGTGCTGCCACCTACTGCCAGGTACTCCATATCAGCGATCTCAGTATTCATTAGACATAGTGAGAGAAGAGAATGGGGCGCTCCGCGGAACTCACAGACTTAGAACTTGATCTGGTGACTGGGTGTCATACGTGTGTACGCGAGGTTTCCAAACTCCTAAACATCCCTAGATCCACTGTTTACGATATGATAGTGAAGTGGAAATGTGAAGGGACACGTACAGCACAAAAGTGTACAGGCCGACCTCGTCTGTTAACTGACAGAGATCGCCGACAGTTGAAGAGGGTTGTAATGTGTAATAGGCAGACAATCACACAGGAATTCCAAATTGCATCAGAATCCACTGGACGTACTATGAAAGTTAGGCGGGAGGTGGGAAAAGTTGGATTTCATGGTCGAGCGGCTGCTAACAATCCGCACATCACGCTGGTAAATGCCAAACGATGCCACCCTCGGTGTTAGAAGCGTAAACATTGGACGGTTGAACAGTGGAAAAACGTTGTGTGGATTGACGACTCACCGTACACAATGTGGCGATCCGATGGCACGGTGTGGGTATGGCGAAAGCCCGGTGAACGTCATTGGCAAGCGAGCGTAGTGCCAACAGTAAAATTCGGAGGCGGTGGTGGTATGGTGTAGTCGCGTTTCTCATGGAGGGGCTTGCACCACTTGTTGTTTTGCGTGGCACTATCACAGCACAGGCCTATATTGATGTTTTAAGCACCTTCTTGCTTCCGACTGTTGAAGAGCACTTCGTGGATGGCGATTTCATCTGTCAACACGATCGAGCACCTGTTCATAACGCACAGCCCGTGGCGGAGTGGTTATACGACAATAACATCCCTGTAATGGACTGGCCTGCACAGAGTCCTGACCTGAATCCTATTGAACACCTTTGGGATGTTTTGGAAAGCTGACATCGTGCCAGGTCTCACCGACCGAGATCTATTTGTCTGCAACAAAGAATTATGGAGGGAAAAGTGGAAGGAGAGAGAGGAAGAGCTAGGAAAAAATTGAAATTTTGGACGGGATAAGAAACGTACGAACATAAGCCTATAGTTGACAGAGACTCAGAATAGGACACAGATACACAAAAGAAAGAAATAAAACAAGAAAAAGAGCGCTTATCCAACAGACGACGTACCTTGGATAATGGTTCCTCGATTTTCTTGCCGCGTCAGATTTGTTTATGCAGTCAAACTACCAACGACTACAACTCCAGCCAACGCGAGAAGTTAACTTCCTGACTAACAGGCCATGTGGTATTCATAGCGCAGGAATGTCTCTGGGGTGACAATTCAGATCCGCAGAACAGAAATGTTGCCACCAATACGTATTGTCTCCAAGAGTATTTTGTTGTAGCTTAAGGTTTGACCGTAAGCTCTCTGACTATTTTGAATGACATCAATCAGCGAGTACGGATGCATAGAATTCGCAAGCAGCGTGAGTTTTTCCCACGGTTTCATAGGCATCTTAATTTGCATTACGTATCTCGAATGAACTTTGATTAACTCTTCTACTACATTTTCTTTCGAGTGAACGACAATGTATGGTTATTTTAATTAATGTCGTTGTCACAAAATATTTCCCAGCGTTTTGTTTTCCAACGCCGAAGGAGTGAGATGTATGCGCCCCACAGGTATTGTAGCATGGGACCTATATGTCCCAGTTGTAATGAATTATCGTTCTGTATTTTCATTTATGATATACATTTCCGGAAAAGCTCATTGATCGTTGTAGACCACACAGTTTGTGGTGGTCCAGGTGGTGAGTTCACCCAATAGTCGTTTTATCCGACATTTTTACGAAATTAAACAATTTGTTAATCGTAATTAACAAATTTACAAATTATAATGTACAGTTGAATGAAGTTTTAACCATTTGATGTATCTAGGGTTTCTTCCGTCATGTGGATGACTTCCAGACACTTTGGAACACTTAGTTTGTAACCAACTGTTATTGAAACCTCCCTTTTTCCCTCCTCCTTCTTCTTAGTTGCGGTGGTGTGATCATTACAATTAGGCAGTTGCCAGGTAATTCTGCATTGTTCCTATTGACTCTTTTCTTTGATGTTCTAATTACATGTATGAGAAATAATCGTTGGAAATAGCTCATCGATTATGAATTATGTAAGTTTCAGTGTGTCTTTCATCCAAGCTGCTGCGATGTTTTCAGATAGTGGGTATCGTAGCTTTTGCAGACTTATCATTCCCATCATGTCCATTCGAGTTGGGTCTGTGCGGTCTCTGACTGTAAGGTTCCTTCAGATGTAAAACCAGTTCTTAAATGCGGTTCTACAGATGAACCTGTGAGCTAACAAGTCAAGGAAGCCACATGTTTCACATGTGAAGATAGTGCTAAGGTGAATGTTGTATTATTTTATAGTTTTTTGGTTGATAATTCTTCGTTGAAGTCACGTACCGCCTGACTTTACAACGATGACAGCACATTGCTGTGTAAATTCTTAAAGATAATATTATTCCAGAATGAGATTTTCACTCTGCAACGGAGTGTGCGCTGATATGAAACTTCCTGGCAGATTAAAACTGTATGCCCGACCGAGACTCGAACTCGGGACCTTTGCCTTTCGCGGGCAAGTGCACTACCAACTTTTGAATTTTTTTTTTCTTTTTTTTTTTTGGTAGTGAGGGGTTTTTATTTATTTATTTATTTAATATGAAGGAAGGTAGGAGAAACAGAAACTTTTATAACCTTTATTATTCACAAAATAAACATAGTACGTCCTGACACATGATAACTGTCCTGGAAGGAACCTCGCTGCCGTCCTACCATGCGGCATGAAATAACAACAAAATCAAAGTGGGGCCACCTCCGGCACCCTAAAGAAAAGTATTTATGGATATGAAGACAAAATTTGAAGTACATCCATTTGCTAACTGTTCAAGCCCGTGTTTTTCGTAGGTCGCATACTCGCATAGTGTTCTCAGTCGATCACATTACTTGGTCGGTTTCACAACGAAAGCACCGCCGCTCATTGTTGCGCACCCGGCACACTCCAAGTATATGGCGGGTCCGCAAAAACCGTTACTAGGAAACTGGCATACCAATCCTTGTACTTTTGTAGCCGTAATAGTTTTGTGTGTCCATCTTGCAAGTATTTCCAGTAATACAGGACGTTCAGTAAGTTCGTACGTGTGTCTCTATAGATGTAATGGACCGTCATACCTGTGATCCACGCCACTGCGTTCGTCTTATGACGCGGAAAATACGTTTCCTCTGGAAAAAATACTATGTCAGAACAGACTGCTGTATAGATAGGGCGCCGCATGAACGCTATTATCTTTCTTGCGAGAGTCCAGACAGCCAATGCCTCGCCGCAGACCAGCCGATGGTCGTCCGTATCCAGCACGCCGCATTGCTGACACAAGGGCGAATCTGCCAAATGTATTGCGTACTTTTTATCATTTTCGGTTCACGACAATGTACCATGTTGATCTGACTGATGTTGGTAGGTGGGGGTGGTGGACCGTGCGCCACACCACGTGCCAATTAACAGCTGGATGTTTGCGTTCCACTCTATTCCGGGCGATCTGTCGAAGAAGCAGATGGAACACGTCCTTCGATGTCGACTGTCGGGTCGTCGGTAAACGCTCTCGAACGTAACTGTGTTCCACGATGAACGTGCGCACATACGTTAAAGGGGGCGATATATGGCCGACACTGACTGGAGGAAGATGCGATGTTGGTACGAGTTCTTCGATGATCGTCCCCGTAAGCGAGTGATTCCTGTTGCGCCACCGTTTGAGCATAGAATTAATATACATTGCACGCGCCATCTCGTGCACGTTCACTAAACCAACGCCCCCCTCTCGCGCTGGGAGGATACGCGTGTTGTACTGTACCTTAAAGAGTTGTCCCAGGCACACGTAGTACCCAAAAGCCGCTTGAATCCTCATAGCCATCGTGCGCGTCGAGGGGAGAAGGTGTGTCAGGTGGCACATCATGGGCGCGAGATAAAGGTTGACGAGTAACACTCGCTGTAGCATACCCATCGACCGTAGGGCGTTTAGTCGTACTGCCGTGCGGATTCGGAGTAACAGTCTTCGGTAGTTGTCCGCAGCCGTTCTCGCTGTCTCCTTATGAAAGGTGATACCCAAACAGCGGAGGGTTTCCACCGCAGGTAAGGGTCCTTCCGTTCCTGGTTCTAGTCCACGCCCCACATGCATGAATTGTGATTTTCGGTAGTTGACCACACTCCAAGCTGCCATCCCATACGTCTGTAGCCAATCCAGTGCTGTTTGAGTCTCCCTCTCATTCCGTACGAGGAACACAGTATCATCCGCGTATGCTCTGCATTTGAATGACAAATGCCGTAGGGAGATCCCGGTAAGACGGCGGCGAAGGTCTGCGAGGCACGGTTCTAAGGCGATCGCATAAAGGAGGATCGACGAGGGGCAACCCTGTCTCACTGATCTGAAGATCTTAAAATACTCAGTTCTCCCTCCGTTGACCACCATCGCTGATCTGGCGCCGTGCATCAGCCGCATCACAGCATTGGTCAATAATGGCGAGGCACCCATCCTGTTCATCACCGCCGCGAGGTACACATGATCCACGCGCTCAAAAGCATGATCGAAATCTACTGCGACCATCACCCCCGGAGGCGGCATGCAGCCGCGAGGGCGACGACGTCACGACAGTCTCCCAAGGCTGTGTGGATATTACTGATGCCGCCAAGACAAGTCTGATCGGCATGTATTCGATTCTCCAGCGACTTTTTGATACGACTTCCCAGGATGCGCATGAAGATCTTGTAGTCACTATTAAGGAGGGTCAAGGGGCGATAATCACAAGGCCGTTTGCCACCACGGGGCTTCGGTATCGGTATCATGAGTCCTTCCGTGAATTGAATGTGAACCGGTACTTCTTGCCGCAGAAGCTCATTAAACATACATAGCCACATCGGTGTCATAATGGTCACAAAGGCACGGTAAAATTCCAACGGGAATCCGTCTGGACCTGGGGACTTGTTGCAAGCACCTCGTGTAATCGCTTCCTCCAGCTCTTCACAAGTAATTTCAGATAACCCGTTCGCTTCCCCGTTCACACTCGTCGCGTCTAGGATCTCTTACAGAACGTTCCCCAGCTCCCTCTGACCCTCCCCGTTGCTCGCATAGAGTCTGCTAAAATGATCCGTGAACGCCTGTGCTATGCCCCTTTGTGTTGTAAAACGACGGCCATCGCCGAGATCAATCTCATGTATTAAATTCCTGCGTCTTCTTCGTCTTTCCTTTATCACATAATGCATCGAGGGAACCTCGTTGGGCAGGAAATGCTGCGACCTCGCGCGTATCATCGTACCTGCCATCCTCTGCGTCGCAAGTTGTACCAGCTTCGCCTTAACTCGGTGGACGGCCGTCTGGCGTTCTGGTGTAGGTGGTTGAGCTAACAGTTCCCGGAGAGCCGTAAAGTAAAACTCAGTGGTCGTGCGCTGCCATTGAGAAACCTCCTGCCCGTAACCTATTAACGTCCTCCATAAAGCTGGCTTCGCACACTCGATCCACCACTGCAGGACAGAACCGAAAGAATTTCGTCGACGGAGGCAGCCATGCCACGCGTCCTCCACCATGCGTCGGCATTCTGCATCTCGCAGGTGGGAGGCGTTCATCTTCCAAGTACCCCTCCGTCTCCACACCTGTTGTCTATCAAGGTTAACGGTACAAATATGTGCCTCGTGGTCTGTAAACGCTGTCGGCCATATTTCTGCGTCCACCGTCGACATTGCTAACGCCCTTGAAACGTAGATCCGGTCCAAACGGCCCGCGGAGTGGCTAGTAAAAAATGTATATCTTGGTTGGTTGCGATACTTCAGGTCCCATGTATCGACTAATTCCATCCCTTTGACCAGCTCCCTAAGTTCTTGGCTAGTAGTATAGTTAGGTTGTTGGTCCTTTCTGTCGAGCACACAATTAAAATCTCCGCCGAGTATGCAACCATCGTATCGTCCCTGGAACAACGGTGTAACCTCATGGGCGTAAGAATCTGCTCTGTCCTTTCTCTTATCCGAGCCTGACGGTGCGTATATGTTGATTAAACGTATTCCACCTATGGTCACGGTCGTACCACGGCCAGAAAGCAAATACTCTACTTCGTCTGCACGTATCCCTTCCTTTAATAGTATAGCTGTGCCAACGCCTCTCTCGCCACACGGGGAACAGTAAATGTCGTAACCGTAAAAGTCCGAGGGGGGAAGTACCCGAACTTCTTGTAATAGTGCTATGTCTAAATCCGCAGCCTTTATCATGTCACTGAGCATCTTGATTTTTACCGGCGTCCCAATGCTATTGATGTTAACAGACCCTATCCGATAAGCTTGTTGCATGGCGGTCAAAGTAGATAGGGTACCGAACGGTCGCTAATTTTGCCGCACATAGGCTGCTGTCGGACTAACGTCCCCCGCCGTCCCCTCATATGGTCTGCCTTTATTCCGTGCACTCTGCCGGTCTTACACCGGGAGAGTGCGTGGGAGCAGTTCCTCCGGCATCATCTGTTCCCCACGGGGGTGGCTCTTCTGACCAGTCCCCTAGTGTCCCATCGTTGTCGTGCGGTGCAGGCGCCGTAGCCTCCTCAGTAGCTTGTTGCCGTCCATCGAGCTCCTTCGCTGTGTCTGGAGCATCGTCAGCGGTAGGTCGTGCCGCAGTCCCGCTGGCCACCGTTGCATCCACGCTAGGCAGTTCTTCTGTATCCATGGTCGTCTGTTCTGTACCCGTAAACTTCTCAGAATTGTCTGCTAGATCAGTGGTCGTTCTCCACTGTGAGGCGGCGCTTCTTCCGGCGTTTTGGTGATCGCTGTTTACGTTGCCGGGCCTCGGAATCAGAGGTCAGCATGGTCTCCAGTTGTTCGTGGGGGGCGACGGAATCGTGCGCCGTCGTATTATCGACGTCTCCAAGTGCCTTATCTGAAGGGGCCGCAAGCGGAACCGAAGAGAGGGCGTACTGTGACTCCTGCAGGCGGTCCAGCGCAACGTCGTCTTTCTGTGGCTCGCCACGATCCGCCGCTGTCTGTGTGTTCTGGTACGCGTCTGTCTCGCGGCCCACGTCATCGCGTAATGCGGCGACGTAAGTCATGGGGAGCACAGTTGGATGCGGCGTGAGGGGCGGATCATCCCGTGGCAGCTGTAATAACCTTCAAATGGTTCAAATGGCTCTGAGCACTATGGGACTCAACATCTTAGGTCATAACTCCCCTAGAACTTAGAACTACTTAAACCTAACTAACCTAAGGACATCACACACACCCATGCCCGAGGCAGGATTCGAACCTGCGACCGTAGCAGTCCCGCGGTTCCGGACTGTAGTGCCAGAACCGCTAGACCACCGCGAATAACCTTCGCTGAGCACACTCAAAACGTATATGTCCCTCCTTCGCACATCCAGAGCACGTCCTTGGTTGTCCGTCGTAAATGACAATCGCCCTACGGGAGGCCGGGAGGTCCTGGCACGGTCGCCACACGGGGCAGGTATCTCGTAATGGAGCCGGGCGTGACGGCGCGACGCGTCGCGGCCAATCGATACGCAGCGAAGCGACGACTCCCTAGGCGGACCATCAGCGGCAGCGGTGACCGCTTCACCTGCCTGCAGCTGGCCGACCCCACTCTGGAGGACGGCAACTCACTGCACTGCTTACAGCTTGTCGTCCCCGTCGCAGTTCGCTTGTGGTCTCGCTCCACCAGCAGAGACAATGCACAGTGATATAACCAACGGGTATGCAGCGACTTCGGATCTGTTACACACACTTTAAGACAGCAGATTTCGCATCGTCATGTTTCATTTTGGCGAGATGACAGCGGTCCGAGTTCAGGTATTTACGTGGTGTCTCGAAAAGGGGCAGTGTAGAAAAAGTGGAAAAAGGAAACTAGCTACGAACTGGCGATGAAATCGTTTTCTGAACACGTGGGTATGACGACCAACTGTTTACTGCTCTTCTTATCACAGAAAATAACATTTAAAGAAGACCACATAAATTACAGTAAATCAAGGCGAATACAGAAACAACAAAATGATACCCTTTTATTACACTACTGGTCATTAAAATTGCTACACAAATAAAAAATGTAGATGATAAATGGGTATTCATTGGACAAATATATTATACTAGAAGTGACATGTAATTACATTTTCACGCAATTTGGGTGCGTAGATCCTGAGAAATCAGTACCCAGAACAACCACCTCTGCCCGTAGTAACGACCTTGATACGCCTGGGCATTGAGTCAAACAGAGCTTGGATGGCGTGTACAGGTACAGCTGCCCATGCAGTTTCAACACGATACCACAGTTCATCAGGAGTAGTGACTGGCGTATTGTGACGAGCCAGCTGCTCGGCCACCACTGACCAGATGTTTTTAATTGGTGAGAGATCTGGAGAATGTGCTCTCCAGGGCAGCAGTCGAACATTTTCTGTATCCAGAAAAGCCTGTCCAGGACCTGCAACATGCGGTCGTGCATTATCCTGCTGAAATGTAGGGTTTTGCAGGGTGTTTATAACTGAAAAAATGGACGACATGAACCGTGCTAGAATCTATAGACCTATGAACTAGTGGTAAAACTGGACTAAAAATCTTTGTGTTCTGCCTTTCGGCAGGTCTTGTCGTGGGGGAAGCCTCGTCAGAGAGGTCCAATGCACGAGCGTCTAGGGAAGTGTTTCTAGTGGCGGTTTCCCGTTGCCTTCGACTGATGATGATGAAATCCTACTGAGGACAACACAAAACCCAGTCCCTGAGCGGAGAAAATCTTCGATCCAGCCGGGAATCGAATAAAAGTATCCCTAAATTGTCGTGCTGCAAGCGGCGACCCAAGGTTTCTTGTTGATGTCAAAATTAGTGTAGCAAACAGTCGATGGATTTGAACGCTTTATAGGCAATGTGATATCCCGAATTTGGCTGTTCACTCATGTCTAAATGCATGAAGGGTGTAACAACTCCGGCGGATTTTAGAATTGTCTGCAGGCTGTCGTATCGTCAAGGCATCCATGTAATATCAATAGCAACACTAAAGATACTATATAGCAAATTTCCCACAGGTGAGATCTGACAAAAGTGAAAGTGTTGTTCAAACATCACAAAGTACTAAAATTTGTTTGCTCGAAAAGGTATATCTCATTCACACAATGACATCAAACAATACTTCATTTAAAGCTTTGTGGAGGAGATTCCATGGTTCTTGTTTACGGCTGTTTACCGACGTTTCGTCCTCATCTGTTCAGATGTAAAACTAGCAACTGTAGGCAGTGTTAGCTCTGACACACCCACCCGTAGATGAGGAAGCTACATCAGTCTGTAGTTTTGTACATCGGCCATGGCCTCCTGGCCCGAAAGTTTTAACTGAAGGTAACATCCGCCAAGAAACAGAATTTAGAAGGCAGTACATGGCGCTAATTTACTTTATTCTTTGTGTATTATTTTCTTCCAAAGTGCCAAATAACATCCAAAAAACTTTCCTTCTTCAAAACCACTGGGATTTTAACGATTGAAAAATTTTCATTTTTTAAACTTTCTGTGTCCGTGTTCTGCAAAACATAAATTCATTTTGGATTTTCAGGTATTTGGTCTTTCGTGTGGGAGCACACTCGAATGAAAAATATGAAATCTTTATGAAACTTTCGCAATACAGGACACAAACAGCGTAAACAATGAAATAAACATTAAGTTGCCACAAAAGCTGAAAATACATTATAACACAATGAGTGAACACGGCGAGAATTCTACCGAGCGAGGTGGCGCAGTGGTTACACACTGGACTCGCATTCGGAAGGACGACGGTTCAATCCCGCGTCCGGCCATCCTGATTTAGGTTTTCCGTGATTTCCCTAAATCACTCCAGGCAAATGCCGGGATGGTTCCTCTGAAAGGGCACTTCCGACTTCCTTCCCCATCCTTCCCTAATCCGATGAGACCGATGACCACGCTGTCTGGTCTCCTTCCCCAAACCAACCAACCACGGCGAGAATTGGTTTGCTTTCGATATTAGCAGACAACACTATCATGCTGCTTCCTGAGCATGCAGAGTCCACAGCATGCTCAATACTTTGGAACACGACACACGACGCAGTTGATTTATCATTGACGTCACTCTCTCAGTCGCGAAATGATTGGCGGCTGGTTTACACACTGACACGTGACCTACACCAATCGCGAGGAGTGGTTTCAAGCCCGTTTTGCACGAAACACTTTCTGATCAAAATCGACTGCTAGCAGCTGAACGATAGAGATGGCGAAAACCGGCTGGTTAAAACCGATACTGGTGTTTTAGTTCTGAATAACCGGTATTTTTCGGTGTACGTTACGTTCAATTAGTCATCGCAGCAGTGCAAAATTTTTTTTTATAAATAGAGCTTTTTTAAAAATGAAGTAATGTTCATTCCTAAAATTTGCATTGAATTGGAATATTGTGTCATTATAGAGAATGGGAAAAGCGATCAGTGGTATTTCAGCAGCAATGCCGTGCCTTCACGTAAACGGTGGCCATGTGGAGCAATTGCTGCAATGTGGTTTTTGGTCAGCTGCATATCTGCAGTTTGGATCCTCAAGGACTCTCTCACATGGAGTTCAAGTATTCAGTTATAATATCGGATGGCTAAAATTACAGTGCAGCTGCTTACAGAGGTCTTGTGTGGACTGTAAAATATCGCATGGCAGCGAAACTCGGCAGGTATGCTAATGCGTTAATGCGGAACCGATTTACGCAAGAGGAAAACTAGTTCGTTTTGGTCACCAGATTCATATCTAGTGCTGTGAAAGTAAGAAAGACGTATAGAAATGTTTCCATATATAATGGATTAGGAACGGGACGGGCGCAGGAAAGGTCAAACAGGTGAGAAAGGCATAATGTTGGTTTTGTAACTACGCATCACTTACACAGTTTGTTCAGTATGAGCGCAGGAAATATCGCCGAGATGCTGTATTCGTAAAACGACGTGATCAACAGTTGCTCGCAGCAGTTCCGGTGGAGCCTGAGCAAGTTGGTCCTGTATACTGGCCTTCAGATCAGGTACAGACCTGTCGTGCCCCGTTAGATACACCCAGAGCCAAAAGTGACATAGATTCAGATCAGTTGATCTTGCAGGTCTTGTATGTGGAAAACTTCTGGAGATAGCAGGTTCGCGGAATGTTGCATTAAGCAGATCTTTCACTGGGCAAGCGACGTGCGGTGTTGTCTTACCTTGCATGAAAACTTGTTTACACACAGTTGCGCTCTTCCCAAAAAGGAATCGCGTCTTGTACAAGGTGGTCTAGATAACGTCAAGACGTCACGGTACAGCTGACAGGTGCGTATATTCTCTTCAAAGAAGAAGGGCAGGAGAATAAAGGTGTTTGTGAATCCACATCACACGGACACACACTGCAAGTGCGATGGCTCTTCGTGAACAATACGCGGTGTAATAGTACCCCTAATTCGGCGGTTCAGTGTATTCATTGCGTCCTGTGGTGTAAAATGTGCCTCGTCAATCAATACAATATTGCCCGGTCACGTGTCATCTACTTCCGGGCGTGTCAGAAACCGAAAAGCACATTCAGATCGTTGCTGCGAACCGTGGCGTTTCAGTTGCTGCGCCGTCTGGACCTTGTTCGTGCACCATTGTAAAGGAGACCGCTAACTTTTCTGTACTGTTGACCGAGAGGTGGACAACTCTCGTGACACTGCGCGAGCACTAGCACTGCCCGAGTCACTACCTGCGTGGTCAGTTACGGCAACAGCAACTTCTCCTCAGACCTTTTTGTCGGCGATACTCTCTCAATGCAGTTCTGTAACTGCTGCCGTTCACATAAAGCGGTTTCACTAACAGCGCACGGTCCCTCTCCTCGATAGCCACACTGTTCATTCACGTTATGGCTTATAAAATTACAGCATGGATGCCATACAGTAATACAAACATGTCCAGTGCCAGATTCACTCCTGTCGTTCCCCAAGGTGGTGTTACAGGTCCTTTACTGTTCCTTATCTATATAAACGATTTAGGAGACAGTATCAGCAGCCGTCTTAGGTTGTTTGCAGATGATGCTGTCGTTTATCGACTAGTAAACTCGTCATAAGATCAAAAAAAAATTGCAAAACATTTTAGAGAAGATACCTGCAGTGTGCAAAAATTGGCAGTCGACCCTAAATAACGAAAACTTTGAGGTAATCCACCATGTGTGCTAAAAGCAATCCGATAAACTTCGGTTACACGATAAACCAGTCAAATATAAAGGCCGTAAATTCAAATAAACACCTAGGCATTACACTTACGAATAACGTAAAATTGGATGGAGCACACAGGAAATGTTTTGGAGACTGCGTTTTATTGGCAGGACACTTAGAAAATGTGACAGGTCTACTAAAGATACATTTTCTTTTTTTCGGAATACTGCTGCGCGGTGTGGGATCCTTACCAGATGGAATTGACGGAGTACATCGAAAAAGTTCAAAGAAGGGCAGCACGTTTTGCATTTTCGTGAAATAGGGGGGAGTGTGCCACTGAAATGATACAGGATATCATTAAAAAAAAGGTGTTTTTCGTTGCGCCGGTATCTTCTGACGAAATTTCAAACTTTCTCCTACGGATGCGAAAATATTTCTTTGTCACCGACCTACATATGGAGAAACGATCATCATAATAAAATAAGGGAAATCAGAGCTCGCACGGAAAGATATAGGTTTCGTTTCTTTCCGCACCCTGTACGAGATTGGAATTAGGGAATTATTCTGCCCGTGGTTAGGCGGGCCCTCTGCCAGGCACTTAAATGTGATTTACGAGGTACCCATGCAGATGTAGATGGAGGTGGTGATCAAAATTGAACCAATTTTTTCTAGAGTAAATCGGTTTCGCACTAATACGTTATCATATCTGCCTAGCTTCAACGTCATACGATGACTGCAGTCCATATTGGAGCTTTGTAAATGTCTGCACTGTAATTATAGAACCGTGGGTATTTGGACCTTTCTTTATTAGGATTATCTGCTTGTTTCACTGTCTTCTACTCGCACCTTTCGTTTTTGTCTATAACAGACAATCTGTATAATTTCTTAAGCAGATAAATGTAGATAATTGGCAGACAATGCTGTACAATCGCGATAAAGTAATGAGATGTGCAATTGACTCTTTTATTAGAACATGTTACGCGTTTCGGTGTTACACCCATCTTCAGACATTACAAACTTCAACTCCTTCCTAACCAACCAGGCGTGCAGCCTTGACAACTCAAGACTGCTTGTGTCGCAGTCATATGTTATTGGACACTTTCTTTGGGTTGTCAAGGCTACACGCCTGGTTTGTTAGGAAGGAGTTGAAGTTTGTGATATCTGAAGATGGGTGTAATCCCGAAACGCGTAACATGTTCTAATAAAAGAGTCAACTGAACATCTCAAGGCCTTATTGCGATTGTACGGCATTGGTCGCCAATTACTAAGATAAAAATGATCGCAGGTCTCAGACGGGATTTTATGTCCTGTATGTCAGATAAATGTAGATTTTTTCCTGTGCTTCCAGTTCTCAGGAGTGTGGATAAATTATCACGCGTCTCTTATCAATATCGTCCACACTGAATTCCTCTTTGGTCATTAATAAGCTCTGTAAACTTTCCTTGTACCTACATCCTGTCATTATATTTCGATGTTTCCAGAATGAGATTTTCACTCTGCAGCGGGGTGTGCGCTGATATGAAACTTCCTGGCAGATTAAAAGTGTGTGCCAGACCGAGACTCGAACTCGGGAGCATTGCCTTTCGCGGGCAAGTGATCTACCAATTTTTTTTCTATTTATATATAAATAAAGAAAGAAAATTACCTCTTCCACTTCAGGCGTTGGCCCCTATCACCCATACTACCCCCAAAAACCTATCTAGCCTAAAAACAAAAACAAAGCTAGTGCCACCGCCACTTTCATCATAAAGCTAACTAGGACGGCCGTTCGCGACCACTTCAGGTTCCGCCCACGAACAAAAATTAAATATGCCTCTGAACATTATATTAAAAAGTAAAAGGAGAAAGGAAAGGGTATAATACTTTATTATCCCAACTGAGCTACTCAAGCACGACTAACGCCCCGTCCTCACACCTTTACTTCTGTCAATACCTCGTCTCCTACCTTCCAAACACCCCGCTGCATAGTGAAAATCTCATTCTGGAAACATCCCCCAGGCTGTGGTTAAGCTATGTCTCCGCAATATCCTTTCTTTCAGGAGTGCTAGTTCTGCAAGGTTCGCAGGAGAGCTTCTGTGAAGTATGGAAGGTAGGAGACGAGGTACTGGGAGAAGTAAAGCTGTGAGGACGGGGCGTGAGTCGTGCTTGGGTAGCTCAGTTGGTACAGCACTTTCCCGCGAAAGGCAGTGAGTTCGAGTCTCGGTCTGGCACACAGTTTTAATCTGCCAGGAAGTTTCACACTTCGATGTCTTCATAAAAAGGCTAAGCAGGGATGGCTAGAGGACAAATGTAAGGATGTAGAGGCTTATCTCACTAGCTGTAAGATAGATACTGCCTACAGGAAAATTAAAGAGACCTTTGGAGAAAAGAGAACCACTTGTATGAATATAAAGAGCTCAGATGGAAACCCAGTTCCAAGCAAAGAAGGGAAAGCAGATAGGTGCAAGGAGTATATAGAGGGTCTATACAAGGGCGATGTTCTTGAGGACAATATTATGGAAATGGAAGAGGATGTAGATGAAAATAAATGGGAGATACGTGGGAGATACGTTACGGCGTGAAGAGTTTGAGAGAGCACTGAAAGACCTAAGTCGAAACAAGGCCCCGGGTGTAGACAACATTCCATCAGAACTACTGACGGCCTTGGGAGAGCCAGTCCTGACAAAACACTACCATCTGGTGAGCAATATGTACGAGACAGGCGAAATACCCTCAGACTTCAAGAAGAATGCAATAATTGCAATCCCAAAGAAAGCAGGTGTTAACAGATGTCAAAATTACCGAACAATCAGTTTAATAAGTCACGGATGCAAAATACTAACGAGACTTCTTCACAGACGAATGGAAAAACTGGTAGAATCGGACCTCGGGGAAGATCAGTTTGGATTTCGTAGAAATATTGGAACACGTGAGGCAATACTGACCCTACGACTTATCTTAGAAGCTAGATTAAGGAAAGGCAAACCTGCGTTTCTAGCATTTGTAGACTTAGAGAAAGCTTTTGACAATGTTGACTGGAATACTCTCTTTCAAATTCTAAAGGTCGCAGGTGTAAAACACAGGGAGCGAAAGGCTATTTACAATTTGTACAGAAACCAGATGGCAGTTGTAAGAGTCGAGGGGCATGGAAGGGAAGACGTGGTTGGAAAGGGAGTGAGACAGAGTTGTAGCCTCTCCCCGATGTTATTCAATCTGTATATTGAGGAAGCAGTGAAGGAAACAAAAGAAAAATTCGGAGTAGGTATTAAAATCCATGGAGAAGAAATAAAAACTTTGAGGTTCGCCGATGACATTGTAATTCTGTCAGAGACAGGAAAGGACTTGGAAGAGCAGTTGAACGGAATGGACAGTGTCTTGAAAGGAGGATATAAGATGAACATCAACAAAAGCAAACGGAGGATGATGGAATGTAGTTGAATTAAGTTGGGTGATGCTGAGGGAATTAGATTAGGAAATGAGACGCTTAAAGTAGTAGATGAGTTTTGGTACTTGGGGAGGAAAATAACTGATGATGGTCGAAGCAGAGAGGACATAAAATATAGACTGGCAATGGCAAGGAAAGCGTTTCTGAAGAAGAGAAATTTGTTAACATGGAATATAGATTTAAGTGTCAGGAAGTCGTTTCTGAAAGTGTTTGTATGGAGTGTGGCCTCGTATGGAAGTGAAACATGGACGATAACTAGTTTGGACAAGAAGAGAATAGAAGGTTTCAAATGTGGTGCTACAGAAGAATGCTGAAGATTAGACGGGTAGATCAGATAACTGATGAGGAGGTATTGAATAGGATTGGGGAGAAGAGAAGTTTGTGGCACAATTTGACTAGAAGAAGACATTGGTTAGTAGGACATGTTCTGAGGCATCAAGGGATCACCAATTTGGTATTGGAAGGCAGCGTGGAGGGTAAAAATCGTAGAGGGAGACCAAGAGATGAATACACTAAACATATACAGAAGGATGTAGGTTGCAGTAGGTACTGGGAGATGAAGACGATTGCACAGGATAGAGTAGCATGAAGAGCTGCATCAAACTAGTCTCAGGACTGAAGACCACAACAACAACAACAACAACAACATAAAAAGTATAACTGTAATAAGTCCAAATTTACCATTCAAGTGCGAAACTACACTCTCACAACACACGCGGTTCTGGGGCGGACGTCTAAATAAAACTGTTCAGTTGCCGCAATCGAGGCTCAGTGCTGCAGTGAAACCCCAGGGGCACTGCAGTAGACTCACTTGCCATTAGTAGTCGGTTGCGAGACGAAAAGGTCTTAAGGTGAAGTGCATATGCAGTGAGCAATTGGAGCGGCACGCGTGCTGTAGGTTTCACTTGCGGTGAGACACAGCAGCGCTGCAGTGTGGCACCGTGCAGGGGCGGGAGTAAGTCGGCGCGGCCGGGTCTGCTGGCGGCTTATCTGGCTCGCAGAGCGGGCAGCGGGTGGGCTGGAACGTGTGCGTGGCAGCTGCTGGCTGGCCCGGCCCGGCCTGTGGCGAGTACTCTTCATTCAGCCGCAGGCCGCGGGCCGCCGCTCGATACGCACGGGGCCATTGACGTTACGGCCGGCGCCCGCGTGTGGGGGCAACGCACCACGCACTGCGTGTACGCACCCGGCGCGCCTACCTGCCCGCCCGCGCCGGTCAGCATCCGGCATGCGGCGCACGTCACGCAGCACAGCTACTGGCGTCGCGCCACGGGCCAGGCGTATCTGCCGACTGCAGGCGAGTGTCCAGGGTTCGATTCTGGTTAGCAGTGGAGATGGGGTAGGGTTGGGGGGTCGCGTCGGATTTTGTTACACTCATGTTATGGCGTCCACTTTTAACCTCACACAGATGCCTTCCAGTATAATAGCCGTCGGAGTAGCCGAGCGGTTCTTGGCGCTACAGTCTGGAGCCGCGCGACCGCTACGGTAGCAGGTTCGAGTCCTGCCTCGGGCATGGGTGTGTGTGATGTCCTTAGGTTAGTTAGGTTTAAGTAGTTCTAAGTTCTAGGGGACTGATGTCCTCAGAAGTTAAGTCCCATAGTGTTCAGAGCCATTTGAAACATTTTTTGAACCAGTATAATAACATCAAAGCAACATACGAATAAGAGAAAAACGCATGACACTGGAGTAATATTCTCCTATATTTATTATTTTACAAACCGTTTTAGGACTGTTTTGGTATCGTCAGGTACGAAAATAAATGTGTCTCGATGAGGATATTTTTGGGCTCATGGAATTTAAAATAGTGCAATTACAGTTGGCAGCTAAGGGTTTCGATTTAATTATCATTTCATTCTAGAGAAGCTGTACGGTCATCAATGGTATCTGTTCTTTTGGGAACATAAAAAATGAACAGGACCTTTCTTGTAGGAAATTCAATGCAGCTAAATTTTGTTCTGGGATACATTTGCGCTGAAGGCCACGGTTTTTGAGTTATTGAAAGTTAATATCCTTTGTTTTTGATGAATAATTCGAAAACTATGGAGTATAGCAAAAACGTATCCCAGTACAACAAAAGTGGGTTCAAATGGCTCTGAGCACTATGGGACTTAACATCTGCGGTCATCAGTCCCCTAGAACTTAGAACTACTTAAACCTAACTAACCTAAGGACAGCACACAACACCGAGCCATCACGAGGCAGAGATAATCCCTGATCCCGCCGGGAATCGAACCCGGGAACCCGGGCGTGGGAAGCGAGAACGCTACCGCACGACCACGAGATGCGGGCCCAGTACAACATTTAAGTACATAAAATAACTTACAAAAAACTCTTATTCATTTTTGCTGTAAGAATGAGAATGATAGGTTGCCCTTAGCGAGCGAGATAATATGAAAATACTATACTTGGTAGTTGAAGACATTGTGGGTTGCAGAAGACCCATCGGTAGGGGCACTTTAAATAATGTACTGTTCTTACACGTAAATAAGTTGAATAACATATAGGGCGATCCATAATTATGTATATAATGTTTCAAAAACTGCAGTTCAAAACTAGAAACATAATTTAACATAAAATTGAACACCGTAATCTCATACAACAATTTTAATCTCTCTTTTGCATGGCATGATCCCAATGTACCATCAAAATCGATACACGCCTGGAACGCATAGCAACGTTCTCAGAATCAACTTGGCATACCCATACTGGAATCCTGTAGGATTCTTCTCCGACAGCAAACATTTTAATACATGTCGCCCCATTTATATTGGCTACCCCAGCGATCTCTTTGCTCAGAGACCAAACGAAGTAAATCTATCAAATGAATGTTGTTTGGCTGCACGGAAACATTAACCAACTTGACCACCTTTCTTGTAACTTTGATTGTTACGAAGTTACGACACCATTACGACTTTTTTTTTAAACAGCACCCTAAATTTTAAATTTTTTTAAGTTAATCCATTTCCTTTTGTCAACAATTCTTCAAAGCAGTATTACGGTGTAGTATTTACGTAAATGTGACATTACAAATGCAATAAAAACAGACTTTAACTCTCTTGGACTGCCACGTAGTGCAGGTTCTCAGAGTAATATGACTCGTCCACTTGCTGACGCTGACAGTAAACAAATGGAAACACGAGCAAATTGCAAACCAGTCATTCATTCAACCATTTTCAGTTGAAAGTTTGTGTGAGTGCAATGTAAATCAGCGAAAAGGAGGTAGAAATGCTGTTCATATCTGGAGAATATGACTTATAAGCACAGTAAAAACCGGTATCCATTTTCCTTATGTTTCGATTTGTTTACTGTCAGCTGCAGCAAGTCTACGAGTCACGTTACCCCCAATACCAGCACCGTGTGTTAGTGGAGTCCGCACAGGACACGTCGGTTGATGCGCAGTCACCAGTTTTTCTCGAAATCGCTGGGCGAGATTATTCATTCGTTCGGAATGGGGGGGGACAGTGGTTGCCGCATTTCGGCCTGTCAGCGATGGCAAAATCGAGGCGCACGCCCTGCAGTCGTTCTCAAACGGTTTTACGGAAACTATTTCGCAAAGAAAATTCATTTTTGCTGCACTTGTAGCTTTATACGTCAGGTTCATGATGATGCACCCATCATTTCCTTAAGGGTAGTAGGTATTGTGATATTAACATGGAAGTAAGACACTGCCCGAAATTCGAAAATGTTTGCAGTGAAAAGAATGTATCGCTATGATTTTGCGTTTGGTTCATGTTACGTAATATGTTGCTATTTAGCTAACATACTGAATTTTTATTTATACTTGGCCGTAGGTGTCTGTCACCAATTTGGAGGAAAACTGATCTGACGTAGCCCACTCGTTTGCGATCGCGCCACACCAGCGATAATGCCAGACTGAAAGTTATTACAAAAAACTTTATTATGTGTCGTGTTATTCCGCTAACTACAGACTTTTTCCATGAAAGAATGTAATTATCAAAGGCCATCGACAGATGGTGAAACAAGAATTGCTGTGGGTTTTGGAACAACGTAAGTGAAGACACTACATGTGTGTTTTGTAGCGAGGATGTGCTTTTTCATCAGCTACTGACCTTAATTTTCTTACATTCCTTACTTAATAAACCCCTGTTTAAGAACTCTAGCAACTGGTTCTGCGCATAACGTTAGTGACGTGACACTGTGTAAACACCGCTGCGTTTTGGTAAGAGAAGAGTGTTTTAACATCAAAAGTCGTAAAATGTAGGTTTTAGCGAATTTTGCGACTCATGAGGATTCTCCGAAAGTTACAAATGCTTAACAAACTACGCAAAAATAAATTGCTGCACTTTCAGTGGAGTTCTATTTGGATACTAAACAAAACAGAGGAGACAGATCTTTTTGAATGGTCACCGTGCAAGTGCGGGCCTGGAGAGGCTCCACTTAATATTTACAAGAAAAGTGAGTGTAGACTTCAGTTTAGAATGGCACTTCCCCTCCGGCGCTCGGCGTTTCCCCTACAGCTCCTGCCTGTGACCCCTGCCACTACTGCTTTCACCACGCATCCCCTGGCGACCGCATACCTACTGGCTACATTATTCTGCGCGTACTCTAGAGGCGAGTTAAAGTCAACTTTGCTCTATTAAATTTCGAGCGCCGCCTAAATTGCGCTTCCTGTTCTAATGTTTCGGTTGTGTACCACTTGGCCATCTTCAGAGTCAGCCGAAAGGCTGCCACTACAACATTTCAAACTCACATACTGCTCCACTGACCATGCAGCCAGATACACAGGCGCCAAAGACGTTGATCGGCGCACAGCATCAATTGAATCTGCGATAACGCGGTCGCTCCGCACTGGATAGTCGATGTATCAATATGACCTGTACTGTGGCGACGTCTTTTGATGTTTATTAAAGTAAGCGCTAGATTCTATGACTTTTCCAGCCTGAAATCGCTAATTATAGCAATTAAATTCTTTTCCAGACGAGTTCAACTGCTTCTTTCACCACCGGATCCCGAAAAGATGACGTTGTCGCTAGAATTACGACTTTTCGTGCTGCATAGAGTGACCAGTGTCAATGCAGTGGTCTGCCAAACAGTATTTATTGGTCTGTAAGTTCCGCGTGTACCTACGATGCGACGTGAATCTTTCACGGGCTGTATGAGTCGCCTGTCCGATATATGAAAGGCCACACTCGCAAGATATCCTGTAAGTCCTAGCCTTCCGGAGCATCAAATCACCTTTGATGAAATCCAAGAGTGTTGCTGTCTTCGACGGAAGCCGAATAATCACTTTTACTTAGTCCTTTATGAGGATCCGTGTTATTTTTCACGACAGGCTTCCCATATATGGCAGGAAAGCCATGGATTTATGTATTTATATCTCTTCTCCTTCATTTCCGATGGAAGCTTCTTCTGCTGACTGCTCTCGTCAGCTCTGTGAACTATACGGAGGATGTGTAAGGGCTTCCCAGCGAAACTTGCGCCACCTTGACGAGCCCAAACGTTGCCAGTGTTGGATTCGACTACACTGCATAAGTGTAACTGGGAAGCCCTCACACATCCTCCTTACAGTCCCGTTCCCTCTCCAGGCGATTTCCATATCTTTGGTGTCCTGGAGAAAGACATTTGTGGCCGTCTATTTGCTTCGGACTAAGAGGTGCACGCCTGCGAACCAAATCTATTAACAATTATGGCGGTTACTTTTGAAATAGTAAACAATTTATTTATTTTTGTTCCATCTGTCATCTGTGATTGACCCTTATAGAAAAAGAAATAAAATATATGCAAGCCCGAAATTGAACTGAGCAGTCAATGCGCGGCGAAAACATGACTCTGCACACCATGTTAATTTTGTTTTATATATATATGTTAACGCAATGTTTAAGTGAAATGTACACTTCAGTAAGTTTTTGAACTATCTTGAGGAAAGAAAATGAAGTACCGACTAAAAATTTTGCGTATTTATCAAATACAACGTACTGCTGCTCACACCTTCGTAACTAATAAGACTACAAGTAACGACATGATGCAGGCTAATGAGCGTTTTTTAAGTTTGCTTCTGGACAAAAGCTTATTTGCGGTGGTCAAGATACACTGGACTGTGTCAGTAATAATAATAATAATAGTAATAATAATAATAATAGTAATAGTAATGCAATTGAAATGCAACTCAAGAAAATAAAACATTTTTCCAAAACTTTATGAAGTATACATGTTTTGCTATTGGTTTAAAGATATAGCGACGAATTAACTTTTATAAGATAGTAGGCTTCCATGGCAAGTATCAATTTACACAAAATCATTTCAGATGTTAGGCCGCGTCATCATAAAACACTAAAACAATGTTACTACCGACGCTTCGAGCGCTGCTGCAGAGATCTACTTCAGGGCGACTAGAATACTAGATTCTGGGAAATTTTCTCGTTTATTTATTGGTATTTTGATTCCTCTAGGAGGGCTAGCTGGTAGTAGACGAAAAAGATTATTTAATATAAGTTATTTTTAGAAAAAGCAGATGTCATTGAACATCTCTTTAAACACATGAGTGGAAAAAATTATGATTTTTGAAACTTTTTAGATGGTTTCGATTGCAGTTAAATCAAATCATTGATGATTTTAAAGTGATGATTTTAAAGTGATGCGCGTAGTACATGGAAATTATCGTCCTGATGACGAAGAAGAAATAATGGTGAGTATTGTTATAGCGCCCTGTGGAACTACAGGTAGTGACTGCGACGCTCTGAAACAATGAGGCGCTGGGGGGGGGGGGGTGGAGGAGGGAGAGAAAGGAAGGATAGTTCGGTAGATTCTGGGGAATAGACAAAAATTCAGGTAAATATGGGTCCTGAAATGAATACCATTAAGAACAGCGTTCCTCTGTTGTTGTCCAAGAATGCAGCACACGGTAAACATTGTCTAATGTTGTTCAAAAATGGTTCAAATAGCTCTGAGCACTATGGGACTTAACTTCTCAGGTCATCAGTCCCCTAGAACTTAGAACTACTTAAACCTAAATAACCTAAGGACATCACACACATCTATGCCCGAGGCAGGATTCGAACCTGCGACCGTAGCGATCGCTCGGTTCCAGACTGTAGCGCCTAGAACCGCTCGGCCACTCCGGATGGCTCTAATGTTGTTACTGTAAACCGCATTCACAGTTTCGGGTAACTGCAGCGCATACATTAGTTTTTATGGAGCCCGTTTGAGCTTTATTAAGTTTGGTTCAAATGGCTCTGAGCACTATGGGACTCAACTGCTGAGGTCATTAGTCCCCTAGAACTTAGAACTAGTTAAACCTAACTAACCTAAGGACATCACAAACATCCATGCCTGAGGCAGGATTCGAACCTGTGACCGTAGCGGTCTTGCGGTTCCAGACTGCAGCGCCTTTAACCGGACGGCCACTTCGGCCGGCATATTAAGTTTGTAAAATGCTTTTACGTTGTTGTTTTTTCTTTGCATATTCCAGCGTGGACATCATAACGACCACCTGATTTAGCGATGGCTTACAAGTGCAGGTAGTATGTAATATCAAACAGATTAGATTATAAGATCTGCTGTTTCAAAGTAACAGAATAAAGTGTTCTCATCACTTGTTTACTCATTTGTTTACTGCATTCTGTAAGTCGTTCCTACTACCAAAGAGCTTGCAGCAGGAGAGAAGTATTTCACAGTAGCGAAGATAAAGAAGTGCTCATAGCTCTTAAGCGATGCATTTTATCCCATATTCACTAGATACTTTTGTTGTTGTTTTGGTAACAACTTGCAAAATATGTACTTTTTTAACAAGCTGTGTTAATACTATCTCATTTTGGTTATCACATAACTATCGTCATCATATTCCCGTGTATCACTGAACATCTCGAGATAAAGATGCCTATGAAAGGGGTGCCTATACCATAAGCTATTGCGTGTGCTACTCTGGAAGGTGATTTGCAAACTGGAGACGATCAGAGGCTTGTGCCCAAGGACAATGCATTCCTGTAACGAGACGTCGATGCGGCACGGCAGTTGTCTTGTGATCTCTTGTTTATAGCGATGGGTCAGGATCGGTCTGTTCGACAGATTGTTGAGTATAAAAGAGATACAGAAAATCCAAAAAATAGCTGCACATTTCACTACGGGATTGATTAGTCTGTGCGAGAGCGTCACTGACATACCAAAAAATTTCCAGTAACGTAACGTTACTAATGAATTTAGTCTCAAGAGACTTCAGTCCATCTGTTACATGACGATGGTGTACGTGACTAATCCTAACAAGAGCCATAGAAGCTCACATCGGTTGTACTCGATTTATTGATGATGAGCACTGCTGTTTTTCAGTACCTTACCACTTGGTAATACTTAAAGGTCGAAAACAAAATCGTGCGGCTACGGTCGCAGGTTCGAATCCTGCCTCGGGTATGGATGTGTGTGATGTCCTTAGGTTACTTAGGTTTAAGTAGTTCTAAGTTCTTGGGGACTGATGACCTCAGAAGTTAAGTCCCACAGTGCTCGGAGCCATTTGAACCATTTTTTTAAATCGTGCAAATTTTAATAAATAGTCCTGCCGATTGCAAACATTACGTCATTTCAAAATTTAAAAGAGAGTGGAATCCCAAAACAAATACGATTGTGCGAAATGAACTCCCCCCACGCTGTCACTCATATCCCCCAATTTGATAATAGAGGCAATTGTTTCGTGTTGTTATTCTGTTCACAACCGTTAACGTACTGTAGGAAATCAGAAAAGAGGAAACTTCCCTATCAAGACCAGCAAACTCGTGTTTGTGAACATGATATGGGAAGTATCTGTCATCACGGGAAGCGCTCTTGCCGGCAAATCTGCAAGTGCAGTTTGCCTGTGCGCCACTCGGGCTAAAGTGGTGTCTGGCCGCTGCCTCGATGTCTATACACGGGGACTCTGCCCACCCACGTACATAAATCTCGCTCTCCACTACCACCACCATCACCGCGAGCAGCAGGTGGTCGTTACGTCTGATAGCCGCTCTGAACTTCTGCCCTGATTCGTGCCTCGCTTTCTTGTCACCTACCACCATTAGCTGCAAGATGCGATCTGTCCGCACGGTATCATCCAAGCTGTCCTTGTCGCATTGTACTCTAGTGAACTCTGATGATCCAAAACATTTCAGTGCGTTGGTCGAGCTTTGGAATCTAATACGGGAGTGATACCGTGTAGCTTGGATTCGACAAGCCCTTGGTACTTTTATGGAGGTATGTAGCAGCGGATGTCTACACACTGGTCACTCATTACCCGTATATTCCGTGCGTGGCAGTGGACTGTTGGCGTGGAGCCAGTGGCCGACAGAGTGCAAGATGCGTTCCATCGAGTTCAGATCAAGCGTATTTGGTGGTCAAGACATCAACTTGAGTTCTCTATCATGCTCTTCACACCACTGTAGCACGATGCTGTCTCAGCCGTGGTAGAAAGTGCTGTTTTGAAGAGCGGGCCGCAGCGCGTAGTGTGAAGCAGTCGCCCTCCGTTTCTGGCGGTGGCGCCGCTGTGGCAGTCGCAGCTTTGGTGTCTCCCTCTGGTGGGAAAGGGGAAAGGTTGCCTGTTCACGTGCATTTAAGGGGCGCTATGAGCTCGCCAGTCGGTCAGTTGGTCAGCCGGGTCAGTGTGGGGCAGTCAGCGTCTGTCTGTCGTCCGGAGTGCTAGTATGTGTTAGGCCGCCAGTCTGCTCGAGTTTATTCAGGCAATGGTCATTGGCGGTTGGATCGATCAGTTGGTCGGTCGCGCACGGAGACACAAGATGACTTGTCCGTCTTGAGCGTCGGCGCATGTGAGGTCGCCACGTCAGTCCAGTGGGCCGCGCCGTATAGCGAGGGGTAGTGGCTTCGCGGCCGACACGAGAGGAACAGGAGTCAACCCTCGATATGGGTCTGGCCGGCACGAGCAGCGACGCCGTGAGACGGGAGATCGGCGCGCCTTCCTGCGTCCGGTGAAGCGGCTGGCAGCGGACGGTTTGGGAGAGCGTTTTGGGGGTGCTGCACCAGGTCTTCCCCAGGAATCGCAGTTCATTAGAAGTTAAGCGATTGGTGACATGTTGCTTCATTTACTTGTTAAATTCTACTTGTTTTCTTGGTCAGTCTCTCGACCCCAACTTGCTCGTCTGCCTCCCGTCCGCATTTGTTAGGCAGTTAGTGTCTGTACGTCCGTCTGTCGTACGTTAATAGCTGGCTCTGTCATGTTTGCGGATTCGGTGCTAACAAATTTATTGCTTGAAGTGTAACGGCCGGATTCCTGAAATATGTTTTTATCTTGCCTATCATCTTGAGAGGCGGTATATGTGTACTGTAGAGCATGTTTGGCTGACCTTGTATATTTTATGCAAGACTGCGTTTCATGGGTTTTTATTTAAATGGTCATTTTAGTATATAAAGTTGCCTCCCATCCACCTTAAGAGTTTTTTTAATCAAGTTTCACCTTCGGTGGCAAGTTAATTTTTTAATGTTAGTGTTTTGTACCATTTCCATCCCTCCTTCGGGGTGCACAGTTTATGTGCTTGTGTGAGTTGTTAAAAGTTTTAGTTTGTGAGCTGTCGTGACTACGGCCGTGTCAAAAGAGTGCGACAAGGTTCTTAGCCCGAAAGCTCATACTGTCAAAAATTTGTTCTTTCTGCCTCTGAATAAATTGTAACTTGATACTTAGAGGGCGCTTCAGATTATAATTTTAAGTCTGTTAAAAAAATAGGCTTTTAGGAATAAAATTTCCATTTCTTGAAAGAAATTTTATTTGTTTTCGTCAGTTACCCACTAGCAACTACTTCCACGCTCACATAGTGTTATTAAATGTGTTAATGAACTTGATGAATCGCTAGTAAATAAAGTAAATTCTTAAGAAAATGTTTTGGAAGTAAATTCACGGTTCACTGTCCTTGTGACACCGGCATTTATTCTGCTGTAACTTACCGCCGCCGTCGGCGATGACAGCATCATGGTGGGATGCACGTGCTCAGCCGCAATGTTCACGTAACAGGTGTTTCTGCTTAGAGTACTGCCACAGATGCCATGAAAACAAATGTGAATGTCCCGCACTGCAAAACACTGCTCAGTACCAGCCTACGTGAGCGGCGAGTTGCTGTGTCGAGCAGCCATTCGTGTGGGTCAGGCCAGTTCTGGAGGAAGCTAGGCGGGCACGAGCGCCCACGCACGCTCGCCGCCTGGGTAGTGAGCGCTCGTTGTAAAATGCGCCCGTCAGAAGTAGTGTAGCACGGCGGAAGTACGGATCCTGTGAAGTCTTCAGAAGAATGACCATATGTTACTGATGATGCTGATGAGGTCCCATGTTCCGAGGAACGTAGGAGACGATGCGGGAGACCCGCACCACCGACTCGGCAAGGACCTAGCGGAGCTGATTTGCCATTGCCTTCCTCCGACGGTAATGGGGATGAATGATGATGATGATGAAGATGATGATGATGATGATGATGATGATGATGATGAGGACAAAAACGACACAACAACACCCAGTTTTTTCGAGGAAGGGAAAATCCCTGACCCCGCTGGGAATCGAACCCGGGACCCCGTGCGCGGGAAGCGAACCCGGGACCCCGTGCGCGGGAAGCGGGAACGCTACCGCAAGAACATGTGCTGCGCGCCATATGTTTTTAGTCGACTACAATATTACTGATATAAGATGAACGTCAACAAAAGCAAAACGAGGATAATGGAATCTAGTCGAATTAAGTCGGGTGATGCTGAGGGAATTAGATTAAGAAATGAGACACTTAAAGTAGAAAAGGGGTTTTGCTATTTGGGGAGTAATATAACTGATGATGGTCGAAGTAGAGAGGATATAAAATGTAGACTGGCAATAGCAAGGAAAGCGTTCCTGAAGAAGATAAATTTGTTAACATCGAGTGTAGATTTAAGTGTCAGGAAGTCGTTTCTGAAAGTATTTGTATGGAGTGTAGCCATGTCTGGGAGTGAAAATTGGCGATAAATAGTTTAGACAAGAAGAGAATAGAAGCTTTTGAGAATGCTGAAGATTAGATGGTTAGATCACATAACTAATGGGGAGGTATTGAATAGGATTGGGGAGAAGAGAAGTTTGTGGCACAACTTGCCCAGAAGAAGGGATCGGTTGGTAGGGCATGTTCTGATGCATCAAGGGATCACCAATTTAGTATTGGAGGGAAGCGTGGAGGGAAAAAATCCTAGAGGGAGACCAAGAGATAAATACACCAAGCAGATTCAGAAGGATGTAGGTTGCAGTAGGTACTGGTAGATGAAGAAGCTTGCACAGGATAGAGTAGCATGGAGCGCTGCATCAAATCAGTCTCAGGACTGAAGACCACAACAACAACAACAACAATATTACTGTACCTGAGAGAGAGGTCGCTTCGGTCGTCTTATTGCCAGCATTTATCGTAATATTTCACGAGGACACATTGTACTATCTGATACTATACAAGGTGAATCACCTAAACCTGGCACCGCAAATACTGGGGAAATGGAAAGTGCTATTGATGTGTGGTTTCCACAGAATGGATTGGTAGTCAGAGGCTCTTAATGTTAGCCAATCAACAGATTGTAGTAATACTTAGAAAGTGTATTGTTTTGCAAACATACACTTTTTATCTGGAACAATGCATGTTGGCATTAACAGACTAAAATTAGTGTAAATTAGAATGTCAGCGGTGTTTGTTGCAGGATTCCAGTGTTAGTCATTTACGAGATACCGTATTTTGGAAAGTTCCCACACCGACACTTATACAATACCTGCGGTACCGCACACTAAAGAACAACAGAAGTGCATACGCTAGTTGTGTGGGTTCTGACCAGTAACGAGACAACTGACCATCACAGTTTGTGTTCAACATAACCACCGGCAGCAGCAAGACATGCTTCCTGTTTGTTATTGAACGACTGCTGCACACGTGCTAGAATTTCAGGGGAGATATCCGAACAGGCTGAAGTAATACGTCATTGCACATCATCGGTTGTAGCTGTTATGTCCTTGTAGACAGCATCTTTCAGCTGTCCCCAAAGTAAAAAGTCTACAGGCGTCAAATCCGGGAAATGGGACAGCCAAGGTATAGTCATCTGTGTCCAATCCAACGATTTGGAAAAAAGTTCGTGATGATAAGCTGTAGTACTTCGCGTACTATGGGTTAGACAGCCATCATGCAGAGACCATGGGTTCCTCCTAGTCTGCAGAGAAACGTCTTCTAGCATCAGTGGAAGATATTCTACTAGGATGTTGCGATATTTGTGCGCGTTCAGTGTAAAGTACATGAAAAACGGGCGCTTATGGTTCACTATCCCAAACCACACGTTTACACCCCATCTCATGAAGTCAACAGGCATTCTCAGCAGACCAGTAGTGCATGTTTCGACAGTTTACCTGGTGGCCATGATTGGTAATGTTGCTTCATCGATAATCAAGATACGTGATACATCTGAAGTATTCTCTCTTAATGGACGTGTACAGAAGTTAACACTATTCTCATAATAGATTCCGTGCAGCTCTTGATGGTGAGAGATGTGACAGGAATGGAACCTATGTTGATGGAGAATGTGTAGGACACTTGCCTGTCTCACGCCACTTCCTCGTGCGATTTCGTAGGAGCTAACGTGTGGATCAACTGCAATAGCAGCAAGAACAGTAATTTCTCCCCCGTCTGTCGCAACTTGGTTCCCTGTGTTACCTTGTCTGGATGTTACACTACCACTTTCAAGTAAATGGTTGAAGAAGTCAATAAATAATTTCCGATATGGTTCACGTTTATTGGGATATCTTTCCACATACACCGTACAAGAACGAACTGCATTCTTCCTACACTCTCGATACTCCACGAGCATGTCTGCTTTTTGTGCATTGGTGAATCCGATCGCCCACTCACGGCCTACTGCTTGGACTGTCACACACTAACTGAGCAGCAAGACTCAAGGTAAACACAAGGATACTGTACGCAAACATAACAACATCGTACCAAGTAACTACGCAGGTTGAATGGCACAAAGAAGTGTCGGTGTGGAAACTTTTCAAAATATGATATCTCGTAAACAACTCGCTCTATAATCCTGCAACCATCATTACTGACATTCTAATTTACACTTATATTAATTTGTTAATGCCAGTAGACATTGTTTCACTTAAAATGGGTATGTTTGCAAAAAAATGCATTTTCTATGTATTATTACAATCTGTTGATTAGCTAAGAATACGAACCTTTGAGTACCAACCTATTCAATGGAAAACGCACATCAGTAGCAATTATAGTAATATTTGCGGTGCAAGTATTAAGTGATTAGCCTGTATAGGCAGAACTGTCTTGAAATCGTTCATAGTGTGGTACGCTTTGCTCAGTCACAACTGTAAGGTGTTTAATGTAACGCTTGTTTCTAGGACTGGCCACGGGAGGCCAAGTGCAATAATATCATAACGGGGCAATAAGTTCACCTTAATCGCAAGCGTATATAGTTAAGGGCACAGTGCTTGAAATAGATAATAGCTCTTCCAAAACCGATGAAAACATTATTATAGTCGAATTAGGAAGTTCAAAGCGAAGCTTAGACACACCAGCATCAATTTAGAATTTATAGACCTGCAGTGTGACAACCAGCTGTGTGACAAGATTCCTAACAAAATAAGTCAAATAGACTCGTATAAAAATTTTCTTCCACAAAGATTTGTTTGTGCGGCAGATTTCTTTTTACAGGTTTTACTTTTCAAATATGCACCGAGTATGGGGGGGGGGGGGAGGGTGTTCAATAAGCAATGAAACACTTTTTTCGACGAATTTCGGTTGAAAAGATGCGGAATTTGTCGTGAGACATCGTGGGATATTCCCTCTTCAGCTCCTATTGTTTCATGAAGTTCCGATAGCTAATGGTATACGTAGAATTTAAAACGGAGGTATTTTCCAAGCAGGCAGCTGTCATTGAGTTTCTTCTGTCAGGACACCAGAGCATTGTAGATATTCGTAGGCGCTTGCAGAATGTCTGTCCACCTGTCAGTGGACAAAAGCACGGCGAGTCGTTGGCGAGGCGTCTGTCATCATCGCAATGAGGCCACGCAAATCCGTCCGATCACCCGCGTGCCTGCCAGCCACATACAGCTGTGACTCCTGCAGTGACAGACTTCAGCGTGTTTGTCGCTACAAACACGCAAACGAACTTCTCCTCCTGCATGATGACGCAAAGCCTCACACAAGTCAGCGCACCCAAGAGGAGCTCACGAAACTTCATCGGACTGTTCTTGCTCATTAACCTTACAGCGCGGATCCCGCACCTTCTGACTTTGGTCTGTTTGGTCCAATGAAGGATGCACTCGCGGAAAGCAGTACCTGGATAATGGAGAGGTTATTTATGCAGCAAGGCCTCGGCTCTGACATCGACCAGTAGAGTGGTACAACGAGGGCAACACAGGCTCTCCTAGAAGGTGGCGTAAGGCCGTCGTACCGAACGGAGTTTGTGTTGTGAAACAGGGATTTTCAGCCCAAAGAGTGGGGAACAATATGGTGTATTGGAATCCTGAATACATCTAACCTGATTTCAGAAAAAAAGTGTTAGATTCCTTATAGAACTCCACTCGTAGTTGGACTGAGAAAGGCTACACACGTAACGAAGGAAATTCTGCCTTTGCTTCTAAGCCATCGCCGTAAAAGTAAGGAATTATGCCACACTTTAATTTCCGCTCATCGAGAAAACATACACACAATATGTTATAAAACATTTCGTTGAAAGTGTATATTCGCTGCTGTCACAAAAAGATATTATCGTAATTAAGCCATGTGAAATGCGTAATTTACGCAAGCGAAACATATCAGCCGCCGCACAATTATTGCTGACGATAATGCTGTGTTTCGATAGTAATGACTAGACACAATCACGATTCTCTTAACCAAAACCGCGCCAACGGGTGTACAGGGAATAGAATTAATTATGCATATCCACACAATTAAAAGTATACGATACTAAAAGGAAGAACGCGTCAGTATTGGTGATTTGTAGGTCGCATCACTGCAGCAGACGAATGTTAGTTTGCTCACATACTGTGATGCTGTTCAGTGTCACCAACCTCACAATGCTGAAAAATGATGCCGCAGAAACCGTGGGTAATTACGTCCTGTCAGTTGTTGTGGAAGAATGTATACCCCAATAAGAGGCGTATCTCACAGACCTAACCACACACTCCGTGACGAAGTATTGCTGATGTAATTCAGTTACAGCACATAATAAACGACTGATATGTCAACGTGAACCTGTACGTCAGCGTCCACGATCACCTGAATACTTCGGTTTTTTTCCAGTGGTTACCTTAAAACTGTCATGCATTGCAATGAAAACTGGATCAGATGAGTGTGAGAGGTTGTCAGCAATTTGGAAATATTCAGGAGATGCTCCAGAGAATTCGGAACTGTACAATGAGATGAGTATAGTTCTGCAAAGACAGCACTCTGCACAATTCTTTTAACGTACGTTGTTGTGCAATAACTACAGCATGTAGCTCTAATGTAATGTTCCTTATTGTCTCACTCATGAGAGTACGTGAACTGTCACTCCTCGAAACGCCTATTTCTGCGAATTGCATGTTTACTGAAATCTTACTCTCCTGTTCCCAACCACACAACCCGTTTCAACTCAACTGTGAATCCTTCTCAACCTCATTAAGTTGTTCTGTCGGGGACAGTCAGTTCACGTAATAAAACGTACAACATCGGACGACATGCATCGTTGTCAGCAGCAGTAAAAAACTCCAAATTCCATTTTTGGTCAAAACAAGTGTACATCTAGCAAAGTAGCCAGTAAACTTTTTATTCATTAGTTGTTTCTTAAACTACGGCATTTACAAACAAGGAAGTCGCCATAGGGTGCCAACAGCTAATTCGCAGTCCTACTGAAAACGGTTCGTTTGCAGACTCTCGTTCACACATTTGCTTCTGCTTTTAGTACCTCTTACTTTCGCTTGTGTCTGTTTGTGCCATTAATTATTACGAAGGATTACGTGTGATTCAGACGAATAATGGAAATGGCGGAAAACTGACCACGGTTCACATAAAAATGTTTGTATTTGTGACATTAATCGATACTGACCACCAGTCCAGAGTGTAAGCTTATACCAACATGGCTTTATCAGTCTGATAAAGAAGGCACTGTTTCGGCTCTGGCCACAGGCATTTTGCGTATTATCCTCTTGTTCCCATCAGAGATCTAGGTACCAGCATTTGGTAAACCGCGAAACAACGCTGCTTCTAGCCAGCTAAGGGTAAGGAGGAGTTCTGTATAACACGTGACTAAATACTTCTGATAGAATTCTTCTGTTGATATTTATAGTCACGTCCCTAATCTGGCAGGTGACATAATATTCTGTTCACTACAATTAAATGTTTATACGGAAGTCTAGGCGTTCGATATTTTACGATAATCGTAAGCACATTTGTTACAAACAATAAGAGTATGAGCGCAGTGAGACAGAGATTTAAGTTTTGTAGACCTCCCACCTCATCAGTTGGCAGATTCAACAGTAACAGAAAAATGACTGAAAATTGTGGAAGCTAACAAACATCGGTTTCAATAACAATATATTACAAGGAATGAATCATAAACACAGTTGATAATGAACATAGCGTAATACTATGTGAGCTGCTAAAAGCCGTTTGAAATAGCAAAATATCGGTCCCAGAGAGAACGATGTCTCAATAGAAATGTGTAAGACTACAGATGAAGTAATACAAAACGATCATGCAAAACTACATTGCCTGTAAAAGAAAGTGAAACAGCCAGAAGGCCAGGAGGAAACGAAATAAAGCTTTACCGTTTGAATGGTATGTGATGTTATTTTAGTGATTACAAAATCGAGTCATACGTAGGAAAAACATGGCAGTTATGAGTCTGACGTGACACTCCCTCTGGCCTTGACGCATGCACTTATTCGGTTGCAAAGCCGTTGCATCCACTCCTGAGGCAATCTGGACCACAAGTGCTGTAGCTGGTCTTTGGCAGCATGGAAGCTGGTGGCTGGAACGTAGGTGGTCCTAGCTGGTCGCACACACGTTCTACCGGGGACATATCTGGGGAAGTTGTTCGCAATGTATCTCAGCAGCACGCAGGCAGTTCATAGAGACACGTGCCCTCTGTAGACGAGCATTTTCCTCTTGAAAAGTGGCACCACGTCAATGTCGCTTGAGACGTAAAACGTGAGGACGCAGAACGTCCGTGACATAGCGCTGAGCCATCAGATTGCTTCATTCACAACCAGTCGTGACCTGAAGTCATACCCGATGTCTCCCCACAAAATAACACCAGGAATAATGTAGCTGTGCTCCTCCAAAACATTGCAATAATGGAAGCTCTCCCCAATCCGCAGCCATATTCGCCGGCGGTGGTCATTTGGGATAGCGCAGAATCGCGATTCATTGCTGAACACAGTGAGACGCCATTTGTCAGCAGTCCATGGTTCCCGGTCAGAGCACCACTCTAGAGGAATCCGTTTGTGTTGTGCTGCTAGCGGCAGCCAGTGCACGGGAAGGTTATTCCCTGGTCTGCATGCTGCTCCCAGTACTGTACAGAATGTTGCAGGCAGTCCATTACTTACTCTCGGAAGGCAGGCGCAGATGTGAAATGGTCTCGATGTCCTTGGTGCACAGTACGGCGATCCTTCCATGTGATGCTCAGACGTGGTCGACCAGAACCTTCAAGACGAGTATTCTAGCCCTCTCGTTCCCATGCAGTCCGCCATCTGGTCACTGTCATATCCGAATGCCCCACAGTTGTGATTATTTCACGATTCGACGAGCCAGCCAAATTGAGACCCACAGTGAGGACCATTTCAATCTTTCTTGGGTGATGAAAGTTCTGTTACACGCGAGTTCTTCACAGTGATCATTCAACATTTCAGAATGTTAACGCACCTTTCCTACCCTACCAGGCCTCGTGGTAACAATACTGAATGACCTACCCGCCAATGATATGTATGTGTAGGACGTTTGACATACCTCCATTACTTCTGTGTACTTCACTGATTTTGTCATGCAATGAATTTGCAGCACAGAATTCAAACAACGAGGTGATGGGTACTTCACGGAAAGGAGTAAAAAAATGACTTACAATAAGACTAAGGCAACGCATAGTTAATACACTCGAAAAGAAAAGGAAAAATCTATTAAGAAAGACACAGAACCATTTAGTGTCGGATACTACAACTGTAAGACTCACAGAAAAAGAGATGAATACAATACTAAAATTAATCTTAAGTCCCTTTTGCTAATTAGAAATCGTCTTCAAACCTAGTATTCCGATGTATAGGAAAAGAAAAATTACAATCAATGTTTATAACCGGCTTACCGCAGTGAGAAAGAAGCCTTTATTAAGTAAGTCATTCCAAACTCTCAATGCATAACGAAGGGACGCTTAGAGGACCTTACTAGGACAGCCGCGAAAAAAGCGGCGGGCAACAGAATGGGGCGGAGGACGTAATTAAGACCGAAATGAAGAAGAATTGGCTGTGGTAGGGTCATGTGGTCAGGTGATTAGGTGGACGTCGCGCCACGGGAATTGTGTTTCTAGGAGAGAAGGATCGAGCCGTCACGAACGCGTAGGAGAAACGACATCGGTTCATTCAACTAAAGACTATAGTGCCTGGGAAGTCTAGAGGGAAATGAACAGCAAACTGCTAGTGATTGTCACAACTAGTGTTAAAATATAAGTCAACGCAAAGTGACGAGTCAGTTTGCGAGGAATTTTATTTACGACACGTTTCGTGAAGCTTTTCTTACATCATCAGGTAGCAGTTCCTATGTGTAGCGCAGGTGCGTTGCTCCGTGGAAATCAAGATATCGGAATATCTGCGGTCCTCTGTAGCTTCGTTGTGTAGTATCCTCGGAAGCACTGTATTTGGGCCTAATACATCCACGTCTACAAACTTTGCCGAGTATGTAATATCATCTCTAATATGGCAGTAATACACATTTTCGCTGCAACATTTAAGAGCTTATGTTTCCGAGTTTTCTTTCTCACTGTTTTGCAGCGTCAAATAAGCAAGTTATCCCACGTGTGTTTTGTTTTTTGTTCTGTGCCTCCCTCTTTCGCAGTCGCAGCTATAAAACTACTGTAGATTATACACTGAAGTAATCAAATTCTTGGGACAGGAAATGCACGTATACAGAGGTCGGTAGTCCAGTATAAGGTGTAATGGGGCAGTACATTCGCGGAGCTGTCATTTGTATTCAAGTGATTCATGTGAAATGTTTCCGGAGTGATCTTTGCCCGCACGACGGGAATTAACAGACTTTCTACGCGGATTGGTAGCTGCAGCTAGACGCATGGGACATTCCATTTTGGAATGCGTTAGGGAATTCAAAAGTTCAAGGTATTCTCTCTCACCACGGACAATGCAATGGCCGAGGGCCTTTACATAGGCATTTACATAGACTCATCAGTGCCAACAGACAAGCAACACTGCGTGAAATAACCGCTCAAATCATTGTGGGATGTACGGTGAACGAATCCAGCTAGGACAGTGCGGCAGAATTCAGCGTTTATGGGCTCTGGCAGCAGACAACCGAAGCGAGTGTCTTTGATAACTTCACGACATCGCCTGCAGCGATTCTCCCGACCTGTGACCATATCGGTTGGATCCTAGGCGAATGGAAAACCATGTCCTGGACAGATTAGTCCGAGATATCAGCTGAAGACAAAATCTGAAAGTAAGTCCGTGATCATACTGTGGCACTTGATTTTACGGGTCCGTCTTGACCACACAAACTTTTACATAATATGTACCTACCTGTATAATTTGATGGTAACACCCACACCAGAATATTTTGATCTGAAGATGGCAGTAGCAGAAACCGATAATAGTGAAGTGTAAAAGTTTGTGGGATCAAGACGGACCTGTAAAATAAAGATGAGTGAGACTTCAGTTGGTAAGACGTTGTAGGGTCCGAGTGTGGCAGAGACCCAACGAAACCATGGACCCAAGATATCGACAAGACACTGAGGAAGCTGGTGATGGCTCCGTAATGGTGTGGGCTGTGTTTACATGGAATGGATTGGGTTCTCTGGTCCAAATGAATAGATCGTTGCTGGAAGTGGTTACGTTTGGCTAGTTGGAGACCATTTGGAGCCATTCATGGATTTCATGTACCCAAACAACGATGAAATTTATATGGATGACAATGCGCCATGTCGCAGGGCCACAAATGTTCGCTATTCATTTCAAGAACATTCTGGACAATTCGAGAGAATGATTTTCGCCAGCCAGATTGCCCGACATGAATTACTTAGGACATCTACGGGACAAAATCGAGAGTTCGGTTCGTGCTCAGAATCCTGCACCAGAAACACTTCCGCAGTTATGGACGGCTACGGAGGCAGCATGGCTCAATATTTCTGCAGGGGACTTCCAATGACTTGTTGAATCCATGCCACTACGGCAGGCGAAATGAGGCCCGACAAGATGGTACGAGGCATCCCGTGACTTTCGTCACAGCAATGCATACCGTCTTTTGCGTCTTATTCAGACTATCCACGTTTTGCTCTTTTTCAAAGCATCTTCAGTGGTCACTGCAAGAATTTTTTTTTAATTTTTTTTTTTTACAAATTCTTCTGTGAAGGTCGTATATGAGTACGTTTTACATTACTAATATTTAACAATATTAAGTTACAATTATTAGTCACTAATTTCTGCTCCCTACTTCATTTATAACGTTCTTCCACACCTAGGTGCTCGATCTTTAGAGCACTGCGATTCACTGTCGCTGGTTATCTCTTTTTTTCATTTTTTTTCATCCTGCATAGATGCACTTACGCGAAGTGTACTTGTATTGACGTTGCAAGGTACGACACTACTCCAACAAAATACACTCAAAGACACAGAGGCATAGCAGATGCTTCCATAACCATTGAAAACAAAAGAAGAAGACGATCACACACAGTCGTCTTCTGAAACCCTGGAAATAATTGCAAGTCTGAATATATAATTTGTCATCTTCAATTTTTTGGTCCTGTCCTCCTCAGTTGCGCGTAATACTACGGTATGTTGATGATTTTCACTTATGGACCGTCTGACAGCAACTGAATAAAACAAAATTTTAGTGCCATACGCGTTTCGCCTTTATTTTCTGCAAGGCATCATCAGTGGCAGGTTGCGTAGACAGTTTCTTACATATTACGCTCCTGTTGCATTTTTGGTCGTGTTAGTCTTCCTATGAGCGCCAATTTGCTGTTTTTTCTGCATTCCACAGCACTATGCACTGAACGCTTTTTTTAATGCATTAAAAAAAGCGTTCAGTGCATAGTGCTGTGGAATGCAGAAAAAACAGCAAATTGGCGCTCATAGGAAGACGAACAAGACCAAAAATGCATCAGGAGCGTAATATGTAAGAAACTGTCTACGCAACCTGCCACTGATGATGCCTTGCAGAAAATAAAGGCGAAACGCGTATGGCACTAAAATTGTGTTTTATTCAGTTGCTGTCAGACGGTCCATAAGTGAAAATCATCAACATACCGTAATATAATTTGGCGTTTACGAGTAACATATTTGGTGCATTATATCGGTGGTAAGGTTTGCAAACGGTAGATGCGTTACGTTAGAATGCAATTGTGGAGAGGAATGAACTCAATGAAGATGGACGGGACTGTAGATATTTGAACATCGTTGGTTTCCCGGGGCATTGCGTGCTGTCTCCCAAGTAGCATTGAGGCTCCACGCCGTACGACAGCGTCATTTGGGTTGCCTGCACAGCAGGCGTTACGTGGCGAGACGACGTAAGGCTAGAGCCATAGGAGCGACACGTTTACCGCCGTAATTTGCATCGCCTGTCACGTGGGCGGAAATAGAGCTCGGTATCATTCCGCCCGCCGGGTACTTACGTGGGCTGCGTGGTGTGATAAGTTCAGTCGACTGAAGGGTGAAATTGCGGGTCTACTTTCGGAGCCGGCTCCTAACCTTCTAAATATGACGAGCATCAGCGGACAAAAGCCAGCAATCAGTGTTCGACGGTCCCCTCGATTACCCATAATAATTTTTTACAATTGCCTACCAATTGGATTAGGACTGTTATTCAGAATCATACTTGTCAAATATTGAACCTGACGTCGGATCTCTTCCAAACGAGGGTTAAGTACGAAGAAGGTGGTCAGAAAAGTCTGTAACGATTGTTGGGATGTTGCATGGCAGATTGTACTGAGACGTAAATGGTAAGAAAAAATTAGATTTCCGAGTTATTTAGCGTGGAAATTAGCCAATAGGGACGTCGCGCGCTCACATTTCATGCGGCCTGCCACGGGCGGTGTTGCCCAAAGATAACTTTGTTTGGTTAGCTGCAACTTGAATTCGCGCTCGCGACGATATGATTGACGAACTTCAATGCTAAACAACTCGAAAACGGCGCAACGTATAGAATTTTTTTCTTAATATTTATGTCTCAGTGCAACCTGCCCTGCAACGTCCCTACCAGCGTTTCAGACATTTGTTGACTGCCCTATATGATTGATTCCGTAATAAATAGTGTGGATTTTGAGTCTGATCAGTACCTCACCAGCTGTGTCAATGGTTTCCGTCTTAGTGGAATTGTTACAATCGGTTTCACACTCGTTGAGTGTTGTAGATCGTTCCAGACCAGCGCACTTTGTTGCTAAAAACAGAGCATAATACAGCAAGCTACTTACCCAGACACTTACAGGGGAACGAAAGTTTGACGTGAGTCTGGAACACAGTCAAAAGTATTTCTGTGTTACGATCGCGTATCGCACCCACTATATTCCAGTAGAACTAACCGCAGTTCCGCCAACACGCAGCGGGCCAACGCGATAGCGCGTGACCCCTTTGCTATCTCCTGCGTGTGACGTCACTGGGCGGTAGTATCAATGAGCTTGACGTAACCTCGTGGATCCTCCAAGAGCGCCAAAGCTTTTTCTATCGGAATAGGATTCTTATTTTCACGCGGCCTTGAGCCTTCAGTTGCAGTGTTCCTACAATGGAAAAGTGCATATCTGTAGCAGGAATCGAAAGTGGTCCTCCGATTATCATGCAGGAGCGTTAACCACGGGGGAGCTCATGCCTCTGCGATTGGTAAAGTTATATGACAGATGTATTACAGCATAATAATTAGTTTTTTGCGTATAAAGTACTTGGAAAGTAGCATATCATAGATAGCCTTCATGAATGACAAGAACAGAACACTCTAGCATACCTGTTTCATTCCTGTACGGATCGTGAAAGAGATGGTAGTTGGCGTTACATCCATAAACGTCGCAAAATGGATGTTACAATACGAGAGCGACTTGTGTGCTGGAGGAAACAGTATAAGACATTTCGGGCGAGCACTCATGTATTGACGATAGAAATGGCCGTTAAATATCTGCCAGAAGAAAGTAGTTTCTCGGAAATAGATGCCATTCTGACATTTATTCGAGGAATCGTAAAGAAATGTCATTAATACATTCTGCATCTACAGAAATTCTCTGCAAAACAATCTGAAATTCTTGACAGAGGGTACTGTCCATTAGACACACATTAGGATTTCTTCTTGTTCCATTCACGTATGGAGCGTCGGAAGAATGATTGTTCAAATTCATCTGTGCATCCTATAATTAGGCTAACTTTTGCATTGCGGTATACGGGAACTATACTTAAGGAAGAAAGAAGTGTACTATAGTTCTAGTTTCTTCTCTGAACGCTGGACGTCTTTGCATACGTTCAGTATACCCTGTTAGCCCTATGTGTCATGGGTCCAACACACGCATGAGCGATACTGTAGATTGTGTCACACGAAAAATATGTAAGCAGCCCTTTGTGGGCCGATTGCAGTTTCTCGATATTCTACCATTTGATCCCATTTATCTTCGCACGAGCTTATGTGAACATTCCATTTCATATGCCAACAAAATGTTACATATTTCTATAAGCTGACTAATTCCAATTCCGTCTCCTTGATTTTGTAAACTGCACAATTTTCCATTTTTGACATTAAAATCATGTTTCCAAATTAATTCTCCAGACAGTACTTCAATATACATAATCGAGTCATCTGTAAACCTCTCTAGTTATTATTAAAATTCTTTCCCAGGTAATTAATATAAAATACGAAAGACCTGAGTCCCCAAAACACTTCCGTGGAGCACGCCTGAAGTTGAATCTACATCTTTGGATGAATTTTTATCCTAAATAACAGGAAGGAAGTAGTTTACAATGCTTCTACTTGGCAAGCTTCCCAGCACTGCTTAAAACCGAGGGTCTCTTTCCAAGTATAATTAAGAGAGGAAACAGAGGAACTCCAAAGAAACGTAATGCGTTCTATCACTGGTTTTCTCTTTAATAAAGTGTGCGAGTTTCACGGAGATTTTTATCGAACTCTAGTGGCTGATGCTATAAGGCCTTGCACGTCATGGAGGCGATTGCAGCTGATATTTCAGGAACGTACTTTGCAAACGACATGAAATAACATGTTATTTCCTCCAACAAACGTCTCAAGTAATGGCTATGACATAAAAATGAGAATAATTTGAGAGCATTCGGAGGCATACGTTACTTGCCCTTCCCACTCATCATTCGCTATTAGACAGGGAAATTGAGAAAATGACGGTGGTATGTCTGGACATTTAAAGCATGTAGCCAGATAGTTTTTTCAGACTGTACTTCCTTATACACAACCGCATCTTCTGCAAATATCTTACGCTGCTATTGTTTCCCAGGTCATTAAAATACAGTTCCAACAACAAGAGCCCCAACGTACTGGGAAGCAGTACTGGGGCACGCCGTAAGGTAGGTTCCGGAAATGTTGGTGTAGTTTTTCACGTCAAGTATAGTTAGTTACGTGCATTATCCTCTAAAAGAGTCAAATGAGTCCCTTATTTAGTCCAAACATGTTAAACAAATTGGGCGCGCAATATATGTATCATCTTCAAGATCTATCACCAGCTTCTGTCTTTTCCCATTCAATAATATTTCTCAGCTTTTGACGCCCTCTCCTCCTTTACCGCATACATACACACAGTACTCGTGTGTTTGGCCAGATCTGGAAGCTACTTCTGAGAAAAATCCGATTCTACCACACCGTTCTGTGAGATACTTCTTGCTTCATAGTTTCTCGAATAATGAATATTAATCTATTCAATGAAATTGACTGACAAAATGGGTGAGGAAATCACCTCATAATTAACAGTTCACAGTGTTGGTTTCCTTGTGAACCACAGACTACCCGCCGTGGCTGCTGTACTTAGGAAGTAGACAGTCTGCAACTAAACCGCGAAGGCCACTGCACGTCCTAAGCTCTTTGAGGCACAGAGTCCCACGTGGTTTCGTTTACTTTCGCTTATTTAATATCCGTGCCAAAAAGAGGTAGATGTTCATAGCCATGGGAAGGAAAACCACGAAAACGCAATTCGTGTCCGACGCTGTGAAAACGTATATTATCGCATTTTTACATACAAGTCTTGTGAAATACGTGCTCAAATTGCAATTCGTTATAAAGAAAAAATTTATCATTAACCTATCAACAGAGGTTTTGTTCACAAACTTTGAAAACCACTCATAATTCCCATTGTTTTCTAAAGTACCGCCGAAACCTGAATAAAAATAAAAAGACGCGCGAAGCATTTCCCATAAGTATGCGCCTCTAGCACGTAACCTGAGAAGCATGCTGAAGCATCGAACACTGAACACGTACGCGTTCTATTCGCTTCTTGTGAGAAGTCTTTGCGACATCGTAAGCTAATTTATGCGCTGGTAATTTGGTGAGGGCAAGGAACGTGAAGTGTAGCAATAATTATTGGACACTGGAAATTCGCTCTAGCAAAACTACGATCTGGTCGCTTTGGTACAATACTTAAACCTAGTACATGGTAAGATTACCTGTAGTACGGGCAGCACTGGTAGGGAAAGAAACATGAATAATTTGTGAGAGAGAAGCTGGGAGCTGAGGACTTCTTTGCTTCTTGTTTGTTTGCACGTAATTACAAGCGCACGTCGCTCAGTGTTAGTCCATTGTGTGTTCTATATCTTTATAAAATATAAAATGCATTTTACAAGTAGTAACAATTTGTTGATTGCGTAACCTCTGAGCTTTAGTGTAACCGAAGCCCTTAATTTCCATGCAAGTGCAGTTTATATCCACAAACATAAAAGATTATATTATTATTGTTGTTTTTTGTACCGATAGAACATTCTTCATCACAATCAAAGACAAGATTTTCGAGTTGTTATTGATAAGTGCGAAATTTGTTTATGAATGTTATATACAAACTCGACGAAGCATTGAAGTGACGTTTGATATTTTGTTGTGTTCCTTTTCTTTTAATTTCACTGCGTCTGAGGAAATTGCGTTTTCCAGCGTTATGTGATTAACCTGCTTCATTTTACAAAACAATAATTTTCGAATAAAACCTGCATTACTTGTAAATATTTACAATTTCACTTCTGCTGTAAATGTTATTCATTTATATGTAACAGAAGTTGGGATAATCAAGTAGAACAAAAATGTTCCGTAGGTTACACGGTCCTTTATATATCGAGCTCAGTTTCTAGACTGTTCACCGCTTCCTGTTTCTAGGAGAATCTAGTGAGAGACTGATCGCATATGAAGACAGAACGATCGAAGTTAGGTAACGCCCGATAGGTATGCAACACACCTAACATACAGGTAACGCAGTTACGATCTTAACTGACCAAAGCTACGCTCGCTTGTGATGGTCTACCTCCGTTTTACGACTCTGTTCGACACTTTTGGGAAATTGCATTAGTGGAGGATGTACTTATTTGCAATTTCGTAAAATTCTGTGCATAAATACTTAATAACGGAGGAATCACTCACGTACATTGTAATAATAACGACTCCCCGTTCCTGAAACTATGAAAGAAGTTCCTGTAACTTCGAAGCCATTACTTCAGGCATTTTAGGCTTACTAACGACTTGTGGAAGACATGAGAAGCGCTACCCGAGAAAGAAATGATTCAAATTTCAGCTAATGGAAACACAGAAAGTTATGAGCTTGTCCACCAAATTTTTATTCATATTGTCATCGTTAGTATAGATGTGTGGTGGATATAACACTTGCTGCATTGTGGCCAGCGTTCGTTCTAAGCAGAAAGTCGGTAGACATAAATAATTTTACTGATGAATAGTGTGAAAAGTAGCAGATTCGACAGTGCTGGGATGTCGCTGCAGGAACAGCTGAGCGCAGCATCGTCGTGCCAGTCTGCTATTGCGTTCATCGGACCCACACACGAAGCGCATACTGGCTAACTCTCCATCAGTAAATCTATTTGTGTGCTGTTTCGTGTCACCGTTAAATACAACTGACACTGCAGGAAGAAACAGATCCGACACAGAGCCGGCCGGTGGTGACTTCAAGCTTGAGGACCAACAGTGAAGTGGACATTACTGTAGTCAACACCACGTGCGCTTAGTGAATGTAACAAGTTTATTTTAAGAAAACGACGCACAGCGTGTAACATCGATATTTGCATTATTGCGCAGATATTTTCAGAGGAATGCAGATACAAATAAGTAAGAATAAGAAAACAGATAATACCATTATACCATAATAGTCAGAAAATGTCCACCAAAACCCATTAAATTTTTATGAATTGAGTTCAGTTAATCGTGTACACTTATTCTGCCAAATAGTGACACTCCTAATGGCCAGCACGGTGTGGCTGTTGACACATAGCTGTGACAGCACAAATACTTTGTCTCGAGAGTTACGTTCAACAAGAACGTAAGAGTATGTTTACTTCTGATGCTAGATATCGCTGATAGTACAGGTTTAACGGTATGCGTAACACTTCATGCTTTACTATCGGTATTAATGTTAAACAGTAAGGTTGCAGACAAACACATTTTGGGTGTTTGCGACTGTAGCACTGGTAGACGATAATGTGGGAATAATACGTCTACACTGCGCTGATGAACAGCGAGTCTTCAAGCTGAGGATCGTAGATACTGTGACACAACATTTCGCACAACCCCCAGGACCCTACGCGGAATATAGAAACAAACAGAGCTGGTATACTGCCTTAGGAAGACACAGTACCCGTCTTGTATTGTTTTATTATTTTTATGTATTTCCGTCTCACGTCACAAAAATGTTATGATAACTGATTTCGACTTTTTACCAAATCACCATCAGATGATTTCAATACGTTGCAGTTTTCTATTTATTATCAAGTCACCATCAGGTGCTGTGAATACGTTACTAAGTAACTAATCATCTGAAGGAAACCAGAGAGGAGATCCCAGCTGAAACATATCTGCCAGGCCGCTTCAGCTGAGCTACTATGTAACATATCCGATGATGACTCAGCAATAAGTCAAAACAGGTAATGATACGCACGTGCATATTCCGAGACTGAAATACATATAAATCAAAACATTTGTTGTGACAAGATAAAGCTGAATGTGCCGGCAGTCGTCTGATGATACGGGCTGCAGTACCTTTACAGGTCACTGTAAGCTCGAAACTATATGCAGAAATAAGCAGGAGCACTGAAAGCCGTGGAGCAGAGCACACGAGTGCAGACTGAAGTAACAGCGCTTAGCCACCGCGGCTATCGATAGTCAAGGTCACTGGGACGCACCTGAGAGGGGTGCCCGCCGCCGCTGCCACCGCCGCCGCGGTCCGCCCCCGCCGCCCCCGGCGCGCGCCTCGCGGAGCCGGGCCAGCCCGCCGGCGCTGCGCTCCTCTGGGTCTGGCTGTGGCTGCGGCCGCGACGCCACGCTGCCAGCCTGCCGTTCCAGCGCGGACGCTCGCCTGGCCGCCAGTGTGCCCGAGGCGCGCGTCGCGACGCTGCCGACGCCGGCCGGCGCCGCCCCCGCCGCCCCCGCGCCGCCCCTGCAGCCCCGGCGGGAGCGGTCGATGCGCGCGCCTGCCTCTTCAATGGCCGCGATTCGCCGGGCGCGCCGCTGGTGGGGATGGACTGGAGTACTACGCTGCCATAGTAACCGGCGTGGCGCTGGAGCCGCAGCCGGCCGGCCGCGGGGGGCGAGCAGTGTGGCGGGGGAGGGGGACGTAAAAAAAGGGAGAATTTTGTGCCCGTCCTAAAACACACACACACACACGGTGGCTGCTGCCGCTGCCGCTGCTACCTCTGCTCTCGGCCGCGCTCGACTCTGCTCGCGCTGCAATCAATATGTGGGACATTGTAATAGTTGTAACGCCCGCGGGCTCCCCTTTAAAGACGAGCGGGTGTTAGCCGTCGAACGGTGCGTAGGCCACGCGTAACGCGATCGTGATCGTATTTCGGTGGGGGCGCACGACGGGATTGTTATCGGCGCCCAATTTCAGCTGTGGAGACATTTTCAAAAGAAAAATCATATGTTTTCAGAAGTTGTTATTTTATCTACACGACCAGTTTCGGCATTTCATTAATGTCATCTTCAGGCCACTATGTATAGAGAGTCACATACACGGATGCATGCATAACTGGAGCCATCAATACGAGCATTTCGTGAATTTCTTGTGCTGTGTGTACTTCGAAGGCTTCACAAGTTGTCAAGTATCTGAATCTCTATACATGCAGTGCATAGGGGCCTGATCATGGAATTAATAAAATGCCGAAACTGGTCGTGTAAATAAAATAAATTTTTGAGAACATCCGACTGTTTGATGGTTTTTCTTTGGTAAGTATCTGACTGGTCGCTGTCCCGTTTCCACGATGAATCAACAGGGTCTGTGGATAAAATTCGCAGAATAGTTAGGCTTTTACCATAAGTAAGAAATGCGGTATAAGTAGATTTATTCTGCACGCTCGCTCATTGTAGTTTCGCAGTCTTATTAGCCACGAGGAGTGGCCGCGTGATTAGAGGCGCCTTGCCACAAATTGCGCAGCCCCTCCGGCCGGAGGTTCGATTCCTCCCTCGAGCATGGGTATGTGTGTTGTTCTTAGTGTAAGTTAGTTTGAGTTAATGTAAATAGTGTGTTAGTCTAGGGACTGATGACCTCAACAGTTTGGTCCCTTAGGAATTCAAACACACACAGACACACACTGTCTTATTTGTCAGACTAATTTTTTGCAACAGCCGATAAAATGCATGTTCAACAAAGTCTTACTCCAGTGATCATTTTGTTACGAACTACATGTATGTATGTTACGTGACTACAGAAATTATATTTTTGCATTTTAATGTGGGCGGACGAGGCACAGTCTAAAGGTGCGTTTACTCTCGTGCGCCTTGCGGTTAGTAGCTGTCAGGCTGTAGCTTGTCCTACACGGAAGTAGAGTGGTCCGCTGTGAACAAGGGTGTGAATCATTCGTACGCTCACGTTGAGGAAGAGGCGTGCACCTACAGGCGAGCCTCTACTTGCTTGTGAGTCAAGCACAGACGCACGGAGACCAGGCACAAGGAGCACAGGTGTTCAAAATGGTTCTGAGCACTAGGCGACTAAACTTCTGAGGTCATCAGTCGCCTAGAACTTAGAACTAATTAAACCTAATTAACCTAAGGACATCACACACATCCATGCCCGAGGCAGGATTCAAACCTGCGACCGGAGCGGTCGCTCGGTTCCAGACTGTAGCGCCTAGAACCGCACGGCCACTCCGGCCGGCCAAGCACAGGTGTAAAAATACTTCAACGTAACAGTCGCGACATTCCGCCTTGTCTTTATAACCCACAGCGATAGCAGCACACCAAGAGGCTAGCAGGTTATGCTGCTAAGCTCGGCGGAATCCTGTGAAAGTGAATGCAAATCTCAATTGTTTATATTGGTGTGTAGAATGTTTTTTTTTTTTTCCAAACGGGAGTGTCCGTAGCGCAATAAATTTCAGCAACGACAGAAAGAAAGCATCACATTCTTCTTTTCTTTTTGGTTTTCTAAGGATGCTGAGAAGTATGATGCGATACATTGCGGGACAGTTTATAAATTTCTTGTAATCTACAGATGCCTACTGAAGAATCAAGTTCTCCTTTAACAACAAAAAATTAGAAAATAGCAGAACACCTGATCTTTTGTACACAGTCATCTACTCAACAACGTGAAGTACTCTTCATTACGTTCCCAGCCAGATATGTAACATAGGAAACTTCTATAGAATCCAATACCTACGTTTTTTAGAAAACAAAATAAACTACCGTAACGGTAGTTAAAAGGAAAGCCACAGAGGCGTGTTAACTAAACGCCAAAAGCAGTAAAACTGTTTGCGAACACAGAAGAAAACAACTCTGCAACTGTTGCTGCATTTGAGCTACAAACGGCAGCCATCTTCAACACCTTCGCTTTTCAACCAAAAGAAATTATAAAAGTGATTGAAGTGTGAGAATGTGCAAATCGTCAGACACAATACAAAGTTGTCATGTCTCAAGGTAAGCGGCTTTAATAATAGAAAAAGAACACATAACAATGTAAATATATGCTTTTCATATATGAAATAAGTGTTTACATTCTCCTGCTTTCAGCGGAAACAGCTGCAGTTATATACATATTGTAAGAACCTAGCCTCACCCGTAAGTTGCATCCTTTGTTGCTGAAGGGTGACATTCAGCTCTTTTTAGATGTATTTCACAAACATTCCTGTCCACTGACAATACACAAACTCTTTGAGGCAAAAAAACAGAATAACTGTTTCCTAAATCACGTAGAAAAGGGATGAAGAAATACGTTATACTTACGCTGCGTGTCACAGACTGCTTTCTCACTGCTTGGAGCGCTACTGTCGTTCCACTTGTCGAACGGTGACAACTTGCGCAGCAGAGTGTGTCGCGAGTGTTTGTGTTAGACTGTAGGTGAGCCACGCTGTCGAATATCTGCTCACAAACTGTAACACACCGAAGGCCGTCGTCTTTCAGAACAACGATCCCATATTGTCATTGTTTTTTCCGTACGATTTTCATTGTGAATTTTAACTTTATGTTAATAGAATTGGGCTGAGTGGAATCTAGTTTGTTTATTTATTATTTATTTATTTTCGTTACAGCCATCTACGGGCTACGTTTACAAAACTTCCATCACTTTCTAAAGTTCTCTTCCTTCCTCTTTCACCAGTACTACTTCATCCGTTGGCTCACTCGTGCACGGTCTTCTGCCGAGAATACGCTGTTCTTCCTCGTATCCTCCTCGAAGAAATCCTTCACCTCCGCAACCATTTTCCAAAAGATCTGCCTGTTCACAATTTCTTCTGCCGTGATCAGGCATTTTTATAGATCCCAGTGCACTTCTTTCACCCATGGAACTTTTGTCTTCCTGCTCTCGTGGAAGAGAAGAATCTTGTTGGCGAACCTCTCTGATTCCATTCTTTTAATATGTCTGAAACGTGATAAAAAATTGCTGTTCTGAAGAGTGCGCTGCAGCGCGTTTTGTGAAGCAGTTTCTGGCGGTGGCACCGCTGTGGCAATCGCAGCTTTGGTGTCTCCCTCTGGTGGGAAACGAGAAAGGTTCGCCTCCACGTGCATTTAAGGGGCGCTATGAGCTCGCCATCTGGTCAGTCTGGGTGTGCCTGGAGTCAGTCTGGGGTCAGTCTCTCGTCCCCAGCTTGCTAGTCTGTCTCGCGTCCGAATTTGTGGCGCAGTGAGAGAACTCAACGAGTGGTCGCTCGGTCGGGGGCTTAGTTCCTGCATCTGAGTCTGCGCGTTAGGCCGCCAGTCTGCTCGAGTTGCTCTGGCAACGGTCATTGGCGGTTGGATCGATCGGTTGGTTGGTCGCGCCCTGAGACACAAGATGACTTGTCCGCCTCGAGCGTCGGTGATGTGAGGTCGCCACGTGAGTCCATTGGGCCGCGTCGTTTAGCTGGCAGCGGACGGTTCGGGAGAGCGTTTTGGGGATGCTGCGACAGGTCTTCTCGAGAAATCGCAGTTTATTACAAGTTAAGTCATCGGTGATATGTTGTTTCATTTACTTGTTAAATTCTACTTGTTTCCTTGGTTAGGTCACCAGCCGCTTTATTTTGGGGCCTCCCACCATTCTTCTCCGTTTGCCCACCCGCGGGAAGGTGGTTATTTATGAATTGAGTCGTCCGTTTTTTTCGTTGTGGAGTAGGGGTGGCTTAGAGCAACCAACGGTTCGGGTTGTTCGATTATCTCCCTAGCAATCAGCCGTACGTTAATAGTTGCCTCTGTCATGTTTGTCGGATTCGGTGTGTTAACGAATTTATTGCCCCAGTTCCTGAAATATGTTTTTATCTTGCCTATCATCTTGAGAGGCGGTATATGTGTACTGCAGAGCATGTTTGGCCAACATTGTATAATTTTATGTATGATTGCGCTTCATGCCTTTTATTTAAACGGTCATTTTAATACATAAAGTTGCCACCCTTCCACCATAAGACTTTCCTTAGAAGATAAATTCAAGTTGCACCTTCGGTGGCAAGTTAATCTTTCAATTTTAGTGTTTTGTACGATTTCCATGCCTCCTACGGGGTGCATAGTTTGTGTGCTTGTGCGAATTGTTAAGGTAATCTGGTGTGTTGCCGATTTGCACCTGTGTAGTTTTCCAGAGGTTTTTGTGAGCGGTCGTGACTACGGCCGTGTCAAAATGGAGCAGCAAGGTTCTCAGCCCGAAAGCTCATACACTCAAAAATTTGTTCCCTTCTGTTTCTTAAAAAAAAGAAGAAGAAAAAAAGCTTTTATGAATAAAAAATTCCCGTTTGTTAAAAGCAATTTCATTTTGATTTCATCAGTTACTCGCTGGGCACTACTTCCACGCTCACATAGTGTGATTAAATGTGTTAATGTTCTTGATGAACCGCTAGTAAATAAAGTAAATTCTTAAGAAAAGGTTTTGAAAGTAAATTCACGGTTCCATGTCCATAGAAAGACAGTCTTCTATTCTTCATTGTGGTGGTGATATTTTCAAATCAATGATAAAGTTGTTGATTTGACCTTAGGTGGAACGTAAATTCATTAGATATTTTTCTGGGCCCAAGAATCTTACTAAGGAATCTCCTTTCTTTCTTTTTTAAGTCAGAAAGTCCCTTACTAGCTATTGTCTCCGATGCATATAAACATTCAGGTTTGACGACTGTGCTAGAGTGTTGGAATTTGGCCTGGTGTGAGAGTGATTTAGACTTGTATGTGTTCTGACACAATCTAAATGCTATTTCCATTTTTCTTGCCCTTTCCTCAATTGCTGCCTTTTCTTTGTTGTTTGGGGTCAAAATGTCTCCTAGGTTCAAATGGTTCAAATAGCGCTGTGCACTATGGAACTTAACATCGGAGGTCAGGAGTACCCTAGTACTTAGAATTACTTAAACCTAAGGACATCACACACATCCATGCCCGAGGCAGGATTCGAACCTGCGACCGTAGCAGTCACGCGGTTCCGGACTGAAGCGCCTAGAACCGCTCGGCAACAGGGGCCAGCCTCTCGTAGGTACTTGAACTTCTGAACTCTTTTGATGTTAGTGTTTGCGGAATAAGCCTCGTTGTCTTAACATCTATTCCAAATTCTTTCGGCAATTCTATTAATGTGTCTCTGTTTATGGAGTCGTACGCTTTTTTTAGATTCCAAAGATGTCGTGACCACTTCCTTGTCAGCTGCTAGATTCTTTGTTATGATTAAGGTTTTGATGCTAAAGATCTGCTCTGCAAACGATCTTCCTATCCTAAAGCCGGCTTTATATTCACATAGTTATTGATCTATGTGTTGTCCTGTGTTTGAGAGCGATGGCAAGGATCTTGTATGCTACTGGTAGAAGTGATAATCCTCTGTAATTATTGACATTGGATTTGTCTCCTTTCCTGTGCAGCGGGTGGATGACAGCATCTCTCCATTCTTCTGAGATCTCTCCCGTGAGCCAGATTTTCTGAAAGAGTCTTTCAAGTCGTTTCAGGAAACTGTCTCCTGCGTACTTCAAAAGTTCTGCAACAATTGAATCTTTGCCAGGCACTTTGTTGTTTTTCAAGCCCCTGATGATTTCTCTGATTTTCTTTTTATCTGGTGAGGTGGAATCAGGAAGTTTGTTTTGTGGTTTCTGGAAGATTAATTTTTCTGGTGGTGGGTCACAGTTGAGCAGCTCTTTGAAGTATCTAGCCAAGTGTTCACAATTCTGTTTGTTGTTCGTAATCAATTTGCCCTGATCACTTTTGAAGCAGATGTTGGGTGATGAGTCATTTTTATTGTAATGTACAAAGCTTGCTCTGCAGGGAGGGAGTCGTGGGAAACCTCCTAACATCGTATCGGGCCTCCTTTTGGCCGGCGCAGGGCAGGAACTCGACGCGGCATGGGCTCAACAAGTCGTTGGAAGCCCCTGCACAAATATTGAGCAACGCTGCCTCTATAGCCATCATAATTGTGGAAGTGTTCCCGATGCAGGGTTTTGTGTACAAACGGACCACCAGATAATGTCCGATACATTTTAGATGCGATTCATGTCGGGCGATGGCCAAATCATTGACTCCAACTTTCCAGAATCGCGAACAATGTGGCCGTTGACATGGGGCATTGTCGTCCCCAAAAATTCCATTTTCGTGTAGAAACACAAAGGCAATGAATGGCTGCAAATGCTGGTGGTGGTTGTTGGGACGTTTAAGGGGGACTAAACAGCGAAGGTCATCAGTCCCCCATTCCAAAATCAGGCGAGCCGAAAATCTACGGAGTAGAGCAAATGCTCTCCAGGTATTTGAACATATACATTTTCAGTCAATGATCGGTTCAGTTGGTCCAGAGGACACAGTCCATCCCACGTAAGCACATTGCACATTATTAGGCAGCCGCCACCAGCTTAGACAGTGCCTCGGTGATGACCTGGATCCGTGGCTTCGAGGGATCTGCTCCTCAGCTCTTAGCAACTGACCGGGCCACGATTTTCCAGTTGTCTAGGGTCCAACTGTTATGTTCAAGAACCGAGGAGAGGCGCTGCAGGCGATATCGTGCGGTTAGAAAAAACACTGGGGTCGGTCGTCTGTTGCCATAGCCTATTAACGCCAAATTTCGCCGAGCTGTCCGAACGGATACGTTCTTCGTACTTCCCGCATTGATTTCTGCTGCCATTTCAGGCAGTTCTGCTTATCTGTCAGCACTGACAACTCTACGCAAACGCCGCTGCTCTCGGTCGTTAAGTGAAGCCCGTCGGCCACTGCATTGTCTGTGGTGAGAAGTAACTCCTGAAATTTGATATCCTTCTACGTTTTCCTTCTCACGTTGTACAGAGCGGAAGAAATGGAAATTAGTATTATCAATCAACGAATAATTTTTGAGTACAACAGAGATTCCTTGCAGTTCAGTTGTTGTGTCCAGTTCAACGACCTTGGAGGAGACAAAATATAAGTAAAAACTACGACACTGCGACACAAACACACAGGCGCGCGAGCCCGCGCGCCCCACGAAGACCACGTACTTTTTCAAGTCTAAAGCCTAAAAAATGTAACGGCAATACAAATAAGTACAATAGTGTAGTAGATAGTTGTGGAGGACGAGGAGATTAGCGTTTAACGTCCCGTCGACAATGAGGTCATTAGGGACGGAGCACCAGCTCGGATTAGGGAAGGGTGGGGAAGGAAATCGGCCGTTCCCTTTCAAAGGAACCATCCCGGCGTTTACCTTAAGCGATTTAAGGAAATCACGGAATATCTAAATTTGGATCGCCGGACGCGGGATTGAACCGTCGTCCTCCGGATTGCGAGTCCAGTGTGCTAACCACTGCGCCACCTCGCTCGGTGATAGTTGTGTCTGCCTGATTGTTGGAATATAATAGACAGGCTAACCGCTCACTACACACTACCATTTCCAGCCTGAGAGCTGAGTGTGGAGTCCAGACACTTCACTAATTTTTAAAAGCTCCACCTAAATTTGCACCGAGCGAGGTGGCGCAGTGGTTAGCACACTGGACTCGCATTCGGGAGGACGACGGTTCAATCCCGTACCCGGCCATCCTGATTTAGGTTTTCCGTGATTTCCCTAAATCGTTTCAGGCACATGCCGGGATGGTTCCTTTGAAAGGGCACGGCCGATTTCCTTCCCAATCCTTCCCTAACCCGAGCTTGCGCTCCGTCTCAAATGACCTCGTTGTCGACGGGACGTCAAACACTAACCACCACCACCACCTAAATTTGCTTCTGCCCTCTCAGTCACAGTGTGAAGTGCAGTCATGAAAGGTGTGGTGCTCTCGACGAGTATGAAGTGATGTGTGAGGGGAGAGTAGCCTATTCCCAGTCGGGTCAGTTTCATTTCATATACCCGGAAGTACGCCGTGGCTGGATTGTCACCTTTAGTGATTGCAGCTTGTTGTCCTCCGTGCACACGTAATGGACCAGCACTACACAACTGGCAGCTGTTGTACTTTGACGTTCTTCACTACACAGATTTGAAACTATCCTTTCTGCTTCTGTACACAGTTACTGAGAATTTAAAGAAAAGAGTAGAACGAACAATCAGCAACGATTAACTTTTATATAAACAGGTTACTCAAACCTCTATTCCCAAGAATATTGTAAACCAACGATATTAATTTTTCGTTCAAAATATTTCGGCTGACACAATGCATCTGTGACTGTCATTAATGTTTTTATTGAGCCAAAGCATTAGTAGCAATAAAATTTCCAGTGACTTGTTTCGACACTTTGCCCATTTCCATGCACTCTCGGCTGCAGGGTATGTGGTGCACTCCTACTGACAGAGGTATCCCTGTTGTGTTAGTTTCGTATTTTGATGTAGAAAACAGCCAAAGTTACGAAATTCATTTCTTTTTATTTATTGATGACCCGTTTCTGGCATCAGAAACCGTTTTCAAATCATCCAACAAAAAATGGTGTATTCCATGGTAGCGCGCAAACCGTGTTAACATTGTATTTACTTGTACCTAAGTCAGGTTTTCCAGTGAACATTAACAAGACGAACATACAACTGTTTGTCCTGCCAATGATCACTGACAATCTTGACCATAGGCAGGACGAAAATGCAGTTGCTTGTCGTGAAAAAGTTGACTTACGCACAGTATGTACGATAATAACAAGGTTTGCGTGCTCTCACTGAACACGATTTTTTCTGTTTGGACGATTTGAGAATGGGTTCTGAAATTAAATAAAAAGAAGAGAATCTCGCAACTTTGGCTGTTTTCTACATCAAACTGATTAACACATGTTCTTATCCTGTTACTAACTCAGCATGCTGGAAATCGAAAAGTAAGTTTCATATGTTTGTCAACATAATGTTGCTTATTATGAGTTGCTGGGCAGCATTGATTATAGTTACAATGTTCGTGCCTCCTAGTGCTTTATTTTAAGATGCTTGTCTGTCTTATATTGTTAGTTGTGACCACTTGGAAATAGCCTAGGGGTGAAACCAGTAGTACCTGGTGCTATGTCTGACCAAAGATAATGTTGAGGCCGTTGTTCTTTACGAAAGCTCACTTTTTGGTCCGTATTTGCTTTAACAATTAATATGTTATGATGGGTCTGCCCTGAGAAAAACATATATGTCTACATCTACATACATACTCCACAAGTCACCGTTCTTTAAGTGGCGGACGGCACCCTATACGATTTTGAGTCAGATCCTTTCCAATACCACTCAGGCCGTGCGGTACTAGGCGCTTCAGTCTGGAACCGCGTGACCGCTACGGTGGCAGGTTCGAATCCTGCCTCGGGCATGGATGTGTGTGATGTCCTTAGGTTAGTTAGGTTTAAGTAGTTCTAAGTTCTAGGGGACTGATGACCACAGATATTAAGTCCCATAGTGCTCAGAGCCATTTGAACCATTTTGAATACCACTCACAAATAGAACGAGGGAAAAACGTACGTTCGTATTCTTCCGTACGGGCCCCAATTTCTATTATCTGATATTCAGGGTCCTTACGCAGAAGGCATGTTGGAGGTAGCAGAACTATTCCGCAGGTAACTTCAAAATCGGTTCTCTAGTTCTCAACAGTGTTCTACGTAAAGAACGTCGGCTTCCCTCGAGATGTTCCCATTTGAGTAATACTCGCCACTGAAACAAACTTTCTCTCTCTCTCTCTCTCTCTCTCTCTCTCTCTCTGTCTCACTCTCTCTCTCTCTCTCTCTCTCTCTGTCTCACTCTCTCTCTGTCTCACTCTCTCTCTGTCTCACTCTCTCTCTTTTTCTTTCTCTCTCTTTCTCTCTCTCTCTTTCACACACACACACACACGCACACACACACACACACACACACACACACACATACACAGGGTTGGGGGTTCATCCTAAGGACTAAGGCTGCAGAAATTTACGGATTTACTGACGAAGAGTTTCAAGAGATGCAAATTCAGAGACATAGTGATGGCACTGCAAGAACAGCTCAGCATAGATTCTTTGTGGCGCTCTTCCATCACATTCAGTAAACCCATACACAAGACGCATATTCGAGAATTCTTCATCACCAGTCCTGATACATAGCACTGCGTATCACTGTCAATGTGTTGACGACTAACAGTACCGGAAAAGCAAACCAGTGACAGGAGCGAGAAGTTTAGAATGCAAGCTTGAGGATGAAGACTAAAATGGTCATTACTACTGTCAACAGCAGGTACCATGGGCGAATGGAGCAAGTTTGATCCATACAAGACACAGAACACACACGGTCGACGTTTGCACTATTGTGCAAGTATTTTCACTGCAACACAAGACAAATGAGGTCAAAAAGCAAACGAAACGGAGTTACTGTGCACCGAGCTACCGGAGATCAAGGGTCTCTCATAGCAAAATACTCAGAAAATATTGCTTAAACTGCCTCAAATATACTGTCGGTGGAATTGGAAGTCACCATGAACAACTGCTTTCCAGACGTAATAGATTTCTGTGAGGCTAACAAGGCGTGCGATGGGGACATACACAGTATCAACACATAGCATACCACGTGAATCTGCACCCAGCAGCGTCATTCCGCCTGCGTTGTTGACTGTACTTTGAAATCTTGGTGGTGATAGTTGCGATGCTACACGTTTGCTGATGGCTATATAGGTTTAGCAGAACTCATTACAACGTTTAGCGAAAAGTGCTGCACAGAGAAGCTGCAGCTGTAATATTGCGTGTGTATACTTCCTTCAAAACAGAGGGGAAGCAGTCGCCTCTTCAGCGTGAGGTGCCTACCCCACAGTTGCCAGCTGCCAGGCGAGAATTCGTTGTGCCACAAAATGTACGAGGGGTATGCAGTAAGCAATGTAAGAATTGTTTTATCGACCAGTTTTAGTTGAAAAAAATGCGGAATTTACTGTGGAACATCAGCGCCTATAATTTCAATAGTGGCGACGCTATACGTAGCTTCAAAACGGTGTCTCAGGCAGAGAGCTGTCATTCAGTTTATTTCGGCTGAAAACCATAGCATCGCAGGTATTCATGGGCACCCGGAGAATGTCTACTGAATCTAGCAGTGAGCAAAATTACAGCGAGTCGCTGGGCGAGGCAACTGTCATCGTCGCAATATGGTCACGCAAACATTTACGTTCTTGAAACTTCCTGGCAGATTAAAACTGTATGCCGGACCGAGACTCGAACTCGGGACCTTTGTCTTTCGCGGGCAAGTGCTCTACCAAGTGAGCTACCCAAGCACGAATCATGACCTGTCCTCAGAGCTGCGGCTAAAGCCATGTCTCCGCTATATTCTTTCTTCCAGGAGTGCTAGTTCCGCAAGGTATGCAGAAGAACTTCCGTGAAGTTTGGAAGGTAGGAAACGAGGTACTGGCGGAATTAAAGCTGTGAGGACGGGTCGTGAGTCGTTCTTGGGTAGCTCAGTTGGTAGAGCACTTGCCCGCGAAATGCAAAGGTCCCGAGTTCGAGCGTCGGTCCGGCACACAGTTTTAATCTGCCAGGAAGTTTCATATCAGCGCACACTCGGCCGCTGCAGGGTGAAAATTTCATTATGTATGTTCTTTCGTGTGTCGGCTGACCGAAAACAACTGTGACTCCTACAATACCGGGATGTGCGAACACTCTCATTCTAGGTGTTCGACAGATCACAATAAAACATCTTGCTGCGCAACTGGACGTCTCTTTTGGTACTGCTGACGCACTCTTCCACCAGTTAAGATAATGAACGGTGTGTGCCTGCCGGATTCCTCGCCGCCTAACACAAGACCACAAAGAGCAACAAAGGTCCATCTGTGCGGGATTGCTTTCACCCTACGAGGCTGATCGTTACAATTTTTTGTCGAACATCGACACAGGCGATTAAACATGGGTTCATCACTTCGATCTGGAAACAAATAACAATCTATGGAGTGGCGCCATACCACCACTCCTCTGAAGGAAAAGTTGAAAGCCGCATCCTCAAACGGTAAAGTCATGGCGACCGTCTTCTGGCACTCCAAAGGGTTATTCTGTCTGATATACTCCCTCCTGCCACAACGATCGACTCTGAACGCTGGAACAATGTCAGCGCGTTCGTCGCCACAAAAGTCCGAACGAACATCTCCTTCCCATGAAAACTTCAAGGCCTCTGCGGACCCGAGAGGAGCTCATTTTATTGGATTGTTCTTCGTTTTCCACTCTAAGGCCCGGATCCCGCACCTTCTGACTTCCATCTGTTTGGCCCAGTGAGAAGCACTACGTGGATGAAGGGGAGGCTATTTATGCAGCGAGACGTTGGCTCCGTCGTTGATCAGTAGACTGGTACCATGCGGGCCTCCAGACCTCCCAGTAAGGTGGCGTAAGGCTGTCGCATTGAACGTAAATTATGTTGACTTTGTAGTTAAAAGCGTGCGGAATAATATGGTGAGCTGGAATCGTGAATAAAACCAAACTGCTTTCACAAAAAGAAATTGTGTTGCATTAGTTATTGAACGCCCTTCGTAAGCTACGACACTTGTACTTGCCTTGCTTCAACAACAAGCCGTAAAGAGATCAAACAATGTATATTTTATACTTGTTTGGTGAAGAACAGTTCCATTTTCCACACCGGCCGTTGTAAAATGAGTGTCATTTATAGTACGATCGGTCGATTCCGTCAGTATGCCATTTTCCTGTGCGTTCTTCTACAATCGTTACCGTACATTGTACCCATTCGTGATTATACAAACGTACGTGTATCACTTAATAATTAACCGCTGTCGTAATAAACTCGAACGACAACAGCGTTCCAGACTCGTCAACAGTTTAGAATAACATAATTGAGGTAGCGGCACACCACGTTTATGTACGTATCCCATTACAGCAGAAATGTTATTTTAAAGTGTTGACGAATATGGGAGGTTATTATCGTTCGTGCTTATTACGACAGCGTTTACGTGTTAAAAAGATAGATGTACATTCGCTTACACTCGCAAAAGGTGACGGTGGCAGTTTACGATCGTAGGAATCAGCACTAGAAAATGGTAAACAGATGGAATAAGCTGATCACTATGTAGATAAGTAGTTTTTACAACAGCAATGGTGGGAGAAGGAGCTGTCCTTCATTAAATTTATGGCTATGTACCAAAAAGGAGTAATCTTTATTTATTTATTCATGGATTTATTTCCGCTGGTTATATTAGTGCCTTCACACACTGTGTTACGTCTTACATCTAATCTGACATCCTTAGTGTGTCAGCTGTACAATTTTTTATACTACAGAACAATTTATAAGGACAATAATAATAATAATAATAAGAAGAAGAAGAATTCTGTCATAGCTGGTCGCAAGCCCGGTTGAGAAAGGTAGGGGGGGGGGGGGGGGGAGGATCAGTAGTACCTCTAACAAACTTGGTTTCCTGGCTCAGGTGATGACATCTCGGGAGGGTCCCTGCCAAAGAAACGGCGAAGACAGACCACAACGACAGGTCGTTGGTTCTGCGCAACTGGTGGAAGAGGCAACCCTGCTTGTAGAACTAATATAAAAACTACAGATTAAAATCCAAATGTGTCTCTTCCCGTATCGGACTGCGTCTGGTCATCTTCTACACCCCATGTGAGGACCGGCAAAAAAGAAAAACCCTGAGACTGACGATCTGAGTTTTAAATGTGAATTGGTACCCACCAATTCTCCAACAAAAATATCAGTTAGCTTATGCATTACGGAAATTTCTCCAAATGGAACTACGCCAGGAGGGAACCTTGAAAGGAACTCCGTCGTTGCAGAAAGTGGCGCAACCGGGACATCGGATCCTGGCGAGCCCAGAACATCATTCAAAGTGAAGGACCCATAATGCCCTGGAAGCCCTAAATGTAAATTAAGAACAAAACGTAAGTACTTCTTTAATATACTAAACATAAATTTACTTTTGAAAACAGGGAAACTAAAAGAACTAATTAAAGAATTACCGGATACCAAATACAACTCTTGGTTTTTCAGGGAACTACACACATCAAAAAGAGTCTTGCATCGCCTCGGTTCCGAGACCTCCGGAACCTGTACAGAAAATTACAAGAGAGATCAGCATAAACATCATTTCCGCTCTTTTTATTGCTCATGAGAACCACATATTGCATGTTATACAACCATACGGCGAGACTTTCAGAGGTGGTGGTCCAGAGTGCTGTACACACTTGTATAATATCCAGGAGAACCTCCTCTTGCATTGATGCATGCCTGTATTCGTCGTGCCATACTATCCACAAGTTCATCAAGGCAATGTTGGTTCAGGCTCTCCCACTCTTCAATTGCGATTCGGTGTAGATCCCTCAGCGTGGTTGCTGGGTCACGTCGCCCATAAACAGGCCTCTTTAATCCATCCCATCAATAGGGTTCATGTCCGAAGAACATGCTGGCCACTCTAGTCGAGCGATGTCGTTGGGGCGTGAATTGTCGGTCATGAAGACGAATGACGCCATTATGCTGTCGACATCGTTCCACTGTCGGTCGGAGGATGGCATTCACGTATCGTACAGCTGCTGCGGCGTCTTCCATGACCACCAGCGGCGTACGCCTGTCCCACATAATGCCACCCCAAAACAGCACGGAACTTCCACCTTGCTGCACTCGCTGGACAGTGTGTCTAAGGCGTTCGCCCAGACCGGGTTGCCTGCAAACACGTCTCTGGCGATTGTCTGGCTGAAGGCATATGCGACACTCGTCGGTGAAGAGAACGAGATGCCAATACTGAGTGGTCCATTCGGCTTGTTGTTGGGCCCATCTGTACCGCGCAGCATGGTGTCCTGGTTGCAATTATGGGATGGACCTCGCCATGGACGTCGGGAGTGAAACTGCGCATCATGCAGCCTGTTGCGCACAGTTTAAGTCGTAGCACGATGTCCTGTGGCTGCACAAAAACCATTACTCAACACGGTGGCTTTGCTGTCAGTGTTCCTCCGAGCCATAATCCGTAGATAGCGGTCATCCACTGCAGTATTAGCCCTTGGGCGGCCTGAGCGAGGTATGTCATTGACAGTTCCTGTCTCTCTGTATCTCCTCCATGTCCGAACAACATCGTTTTGGTTCACTCCGAGACCCCTGGCACTTCTCTTACTGAGAGCCCTTCCTGACACAAAGCAACAATGCGGACGCGATCGAAGCGCGTTATTGACCGTCTACGCATGGTTGAACTACAGACGAGCCGTGTACCTCCTTCCTGGTGGAATGACTGGAACTGATGGGCTGTCGGACCCCCTTCGTGTAATAGGCGCTGCTCGTGCATGGTTATTTACATCTTTGGGTGGGTTTAGTAACAGCTCTGAACAGTCAAAGGGACTGTGTATGTGATACAATATCCACAGTCAACGTTTATCTTCAGGAGTTCTGGGGACCGGGGTGATGCAAATGATGTGTGTAGATGCACTCATGAAGACATTTTTGGATCAGAGAAGGATATAGGATTCTCAAAGTAAAGAAAGGCCGGAATCCAATGGGAAAAGGCTTTCCACACCTAGAAACAGGGTTCAAACAGAACAATAGTAAATTCGGTAACGGTCGTTTATTCACCAAGTCAAAGGCTCTGAGTTCTTACTCTGCGATGTGCAAATAAGGCTTAACGTTAATAGATTGTTATTCTCCAATAAATATGAGCAATAAAAAGAATCTACATAAAGTTGTAAGCTTCTGGGAGGCAATGGAACACGAACTGTCGAAGGTTCCATTCAAAAACGTTAAAATTTTGCTAGGGGACTTCAGTACGCATATCAGAAAAGATAGTTCAGGAAAACTGTTGGAGAGTATCCAGCACACAATTAAAAATGTGTCTAAGATTAACAGAACTACGCAGAATCTACAACCTCAAATTAATGTCCAGTAATTTTACGAAACTGCGGAGGAAACAGAAAACTTGTAAATCACCTAATTCAAACCTAGGAGAATTTCAGATTGACCACGTAGCTATATCCTTCAGCAATCAAACAGAAATCATGAGTGTAAAAGTTAGAAACGATGCGAATATTGAAACAGATCACTATGTAGCCACAATGAAAATGAAATTTATTCTACAAAAAAGGATTCCAAAACAGGGACATAGAATTGGTAAAAGATATACAGAAACTTTGAAAGTGAAGACACAATAATTTCAGGAACGGCTAACACGAATTGTGGAATGAACAGTGTGTAAAAAGCATTACTACTTGGAAAAGAAGCCAGGTAGAATTGGGTCTCCACAAAAAGAAGTGATGACTTTATTAGCTTTATACAACAAAGATTTCAAACATCAAAAACGTTAAGGAAACCAGCTATCTCTAACTGAACAAGACTTCCAAAAGAACAATACTAGGAACTTCTATAAAACTTTTAAACAAAGCCTCCAAACGTACCAACCTCCCATCTTGTGCTACAAGAATGAAGACAGAAAATTAGCCCTATAAAACAAAGAAAACTGTTTGGGAGCTATTTTAAGAAGTTGTTAAATTGTGAGGAAACAAGGGCAGGCTTCCCAGAAAAAACCTCAGGACACGCTCATACAAACTCAGAACAACACAGCATGGATGAAATCCAAAATATCATTAATGATCTGAAGAATATCAAGGACCTCAGGGAAGATTCAGTAATTGCTGAAACGTGGAAAATTGCAGATGCAGGAACAACCAAGGAGCTACATCGAGTCTTTCAAAAAACCTGGGAAACAGAAGCTGTACCAAAAGATTGGGAAACAGCGATTATTCACCCAGTCTAAAAAAAAAAAAAAAAAAAAAAAAAGCGTTACGAAAGAGACTGGAAGGCCAAGTGGATCAAAAAGGACGACCCTGCGTGGAACGATTGTTGAATATGAAATCAGGTATAAAACAATGAGAAATAAAAGCATTTATAAAACATCTGTAGAGTTCAAAAAATCATATGATTCAATTGGCAGGAAAAAATCATTTTCAACACCTCAAAAGAGTCTGCAGCTGACAACAAATTAGTGAAAATCATAAAAAACACACTAAGAAATACAAAATTCCAAATTAAATTTTTAGGCGATACCTCAAAGGCTTTTGAGATCAAAACTGGCGTATGACAGGGAGATAGACTCACCCCATTGCTGTTCAATTGTGTGTTAGAAAAGATGATCAGGGAATGGAGAAAAAGAACAGAAGAAGAAGAAATTAGAAGAATCACAATTGGGAGTAACGGGGATAATCAAAGTTTTGACTGCCTTTTGCAGATGATCTTGCCATCTTTGCTAGTTGTAACAATCCAGAGACAGCCTACAACAGACAGCTTCAAGAGCAGCTTACATAAATCTTTTGAAAAAACAGAGTATGTGACAGAAGTGCAGGAGACACCGAAATGTATGGAATTGGTTATGGCAGAATAAAAAATGCTACATAATTAAATTTAAAGATGTAGGTGAAACAATACAACTAAATGCTTTAGACAAAGAAGCTAAAGTAGCAAGAGTAAGGAAAATGGAGGTGGATTTTCAACTAACAAGAAACCTGTGTAACAAGAAACCTATTTCCATAAATGCAAAACTTCTGCACTACAAAATTGTCATTAAACCAGAACGCCTTTATGCACAAGAATGCTTATCGTTACATATAGCGAAAAATCAGGTGAAATAGAAAAGAAGTAAATGGAAATATTCTGGCAAATGAGACCGAAATGTGAGAATGAGAAATGGGAATTAGGAAGTACTAAAGAAGTTTCTGAAAAAATAGAGTGAGTACCATACACGATGAGGAAAAGAAGAGTTGCATTCTATGGACAAATAAAAGGCTAGATGAAAACAGGATAACAAAAATAATTTTTAACTTCTTTGACAGAAACCCCAAAGACCCGAGGGAAGTGGAAATAATGAAGGAGGAAGTAGGAGACAGAGAAAGGTTCAGGGCAAAAGTAAAATATTTCAAGGGCTTCCGGGAGAAAACAATGAACAGGACTAACCCGAATTTAATAAATGTTGTTCTTTTTCACATTAAGTTGAGCAGTACTAACATTTAACAGAAATATGTGCCAGCAGAATAAGGGGAATCAATGTTCAGACGAAGTTCACTGTTGAGAGAACGAACGAGAAATAACAGGGTAAAATCAGCTGATGAAGTGGAAGGGAGAAATCAGAAGTACGAAGAGTCGAGAAAAGCATGAATAGTTTAAAATGTGACAGACATACGGGTTCCCTATTGAATAGAAGGGAAACAGCCGGGATACGCCGAGAGGGATGCTACGCCAAACATAACAGAGCTTTAATCTCCTCCTGAATGCAGAGTGGTTTTGCATAATGCGCAGATTACAGGGTAATTTCTTACACAGCCGCATTGTTGAAATGGAAAAGGAGATGGAGACTTACTGTGATGCAAAGGCAGATGTGATGCAAAGGTAGATACATCTGTTATGATATTCTGGTTATAAAATGATGACAGGTGTCTGATACATCAGGAGAGGCGTTGAGGATACACGAGCCAACAATCCGATGAAGTAAACAGCGCGTGTGGATATCGTTCACATACAGCCTAACTGAATACAGAAAAGACTTACATGATTAAACATCATGAAAATCTCCAAAGAAATCAACTCATCTCTTTTCATTTATTGATAATAAATAATGTGATTGGGTGGGAGTTGAGTTAGACAGGCTCTGTCATAACAAAAGTTTATTTGGATGGATAAGACTACAGCGATTGTTTATGCTGACTTCATTTCCTCCTTTTTACCACTCTTTAATTTAACATGGTGGTAGCTATATTTATTCATTTTCTGAGTGAGCTTTAGAATGGGGGAACGCTGCTGACACAGGACAGAAGTGGAACAGCGAAAGTAGTTATCTTTGGGACAAAACAACTTAGCCTTCTCAGAACTGCCACTTGGGATGCGACAGACATAGCTGCCCTCGCCTTGCGTTGGAAAAGTTGCCTCGTCTAGCATTATACTGGCACCCAGCCTATTGTGCAGTTTCTTGCACAAATCCAGTTTAGGTGGTCGAGCTGAAAGCATTCGTTCTAGATGACACAACTCTGTTGGCAGAAAAACGATGTTCTGACCCTGTTTAGAAAAGTGTATTCAGCTGATAAACATCTCCCAGCGTTCTATAAAAAACGTGCAAAGCAACTCTGACATACTATAGGTTCAGAAGACGCCACATAGATGGTGGCTAGCCTTGAGCAAAGTTTTCTTAGTTTTTCCCAGAGCCTGTGGTACGAGGCTAGTTGCTGCTTGAGAGGGCATCGACTGATGAAACTAGAAAATTGAGGAAGAAATTGAGATAATTTTTTTTTTTTACCTTTTCACTATTTCTTGGCAGGATATTTTGTTAAGGAAACAACCGCACAATTGGTGGACCAGTATAACTTTAAACAGGACTGGTCGCCGAGATTCGTGGCAAAGAAGAGAACATAGGACCCCATTCTGCAGATGTAATTTGCTGTTCCAGCTTAAAGAAATGTGTGTGAAATCTTATGGGACTTAACTGCTAAGGTCATCAGCCCTAAGCTTACACACTACTTAAACTAAATTATCCTAAGGACAAACACACACACCCATGCCCGAGGGAGGACTCGAATCTCCGCCGGGACCAGCCGCACAGTCCTAGACTGCAGCGCCTGAGACCGCTCGGCTAATCCCGCGCGGCTGTTCCAGCTTAGAGCGCTGTCTGTGGGGTGCCAATGTGTCCAGTGCCGAGTCCAGAGATGAAATCTCAACAAAGATAAAATTTTTGGTTTGTATGAATAAATACATTTTTAGAACGTCACATACAGATGTTGTAAAATTAAACTGTCGCAGAATCTCTTTTCTCTCTTTCAACTTGTCATTGCTCACAGCGAGATACCACACTTGTCATTCTCCTGGATAACCCTGTCTCTCAATAACGTGTAAGAAAAGTGTTATACCAGCATTAAAAAAATCGTAGAGGGGTGACATAAAGTCACGTAGGATGCTACCAAGTAGTTTATGCGATCTATCGTTCGGCTGGCTAGGTCGCATAAAAAGACATACAGTGGTGAAGAATGACTTTACTGATTACAAAGTGCGCGTTTCTAAAATTACTTCAATTTTGAGAGTCCCAGGTGCAAAGGTAGCACAAGGATAAGAGCGTTACGATATTTTTCGTAACATGAGATACACTACTGACCATTAAAATTGCTACACCTCGAAGATGACGTGCTACAGACGCGAAATTGAACCGACAGGAAGAAGATGTTGTGATACGCAAATGACTAGCTTTTCAGAGCATTCACACAAAGTTGGCCCCAGTGGCGACATGTACAACGTGCTGACGTGAGGAAGGTTTCCAATCGATTTCTCATACAAGAACAACAGTTGCCTAGTGAAACGTTGTTGGAATGCCTCGTGTAAAGAGGAGAAATGCGTACCATCACGTTTCCGACATTGATAAAGGTCGGATTGTAGCCTATCGCGATTGTGGTTTATCGTATCACGACATTTCTGCTCGCGTTGGTCGAGATCCAATGACTGTTAGCAGAATATGGAATCGGTGGGTTCAGGAGGGTAATACGGAACGCCGTGCTGGATCCCAACGGCCTCGTATCAATAGCAGTCGAGATGACAGGCATCCTATCCGCATGGCTGTAACGTATCGTGCAGCCACGTCTCGATCCCTCAGTCAACAGATGGGGACGTTTGCAAGACAACAACCATCTGCACGAACAGTTCGACGGCGTTTGCAGCAGCATGGACTATCTGCTCGGAGACCATGGCTGCGGTTATCCTTGACGCTGCATCACGGACAGGTGCGCCTGCGATGGTGTACTCAGCGACGAACCTGGCTGCACGAATGGCAAAACGTCACTTTTTCGAATAAATCCAGGTTCTGTTTACAGCACAATGATGGTCGCACCCGTGTTTGGCGACATTGCGGTGAACGCACATTGGAAGCGCGTATTCGTCATCACCATACTGGTGTATCACCCGGCGTGATGGTATCGGGTGCCATTGGTTACACGTCTCGGTCACCTCTTGTTCGCGCTGACGGCACTTTGAACAGTGGACGTTAGATTTCAGACGTGTTACGACCCGTGGCTCTACCCTTCATTCGATCCCTGTGAAACCATACATTTCAGTAGGATAATGCACGACCGCATGTTGCAGGTCCTGTGCGGGCCTTTCTGGATACAGAAAACGTTCGATTTCTGCCCTGGCCAGCACATTCTCCAGATGTCTCACTGATTGAAAACGTCTGGTCAATGGTGGCCTAGCAACTGGCTCGTCACAATACGCCAGTCACTACTCTTGATGAACTGTGGTATCGTGTTGAAGCTGCATGGGCAGCTGTACCTGTACACGCCATCCAAGCTCTGTTTGACACAATGCCCAGGCGCATCAATGCCGTTATTATGGCAAGAGGTGGTTGCTCTGGGTACTGATTTCTCAGAACCTACGCACCCAAATTGGGTGAAAATGTAATCACATATCAGTTCTAGTATAATATATTTGTCGAATGAATACCTGTTTATCATCTGCATTTCTTCTTGGTGAAGCAATTTTAATGGCCTGTAGTGTAACAAACTAGTCTGTGGAGGTGCACTGTTTCTCTCTTCCTATAGTCAGTCCAGTTTACATGTTTCGGCGAATCTGACGATGGTTCACGGTTCACCAGTGCGTCTCTGGCCAACCACATTCAGATTCCTCCCCTCGTCCTACTCGATAGGTAGCGATGTCTCTCGCGTTTAAGTCAAGAAACTCCAAGTTTGGTAGTAATGTCGTTCAGCTGTAAGCTGAATATCACTGTCCCTGTTGTGGCCAGCGAGAACAGTTTTTTACGCCACTATGCACCACCCTGAGGCCTCACGTGAGTGACGATTGGTGTTGCAGCACTGTACCATGTATAAACCCACTGACGTTGCGGTTCTCAGGGGTAAGTGTCAAGCTTGCTGCTTCTGCTAAGACGTGCCTTCTGGAGACTATCTTCTGCTGTGATGCCGTACAACAGAGTGTAGCCAGTGGATGGAGTTCTCAAAAGTCAAGCTTCTACCCTGCATTTTGTCTCTGATTTTCTGTCTTGTAGCACCCTAGACGGCTTCCAACAGCCTTAAGCTTAACAACGTACAAGCGAATACGTCATCCATATAGGGTATCCATCTTAATGCTGTAGAAACTGAACCACTGCTCAGAAGACGTCAAATTTCGAGACAATATTAGCGACGCAGGGGAAAAAAACATCATGGAGCTAAATAATTTAACGAAAATTTTACCAACAGATGGCGCTGTAAGCGTGTCAACGTAAATGATGTCGGCTATAAATGACATACGAATTGCGGAAGGACAGCTATGGTTTGATCTGCATAATACACTATCCGTACTGTTCAATGCGTATGAGTTCAGAAGTACGGATGTCAACAGCTGTGCCACTATTAGTTAGGTAAGCCCATCCACTACGGCAAGATCGCATAACTTCGGATAGGAACAATCGATTTTTAATTGTCCTGGGATAAAAATCACATGTTGTTGTTGTGGTCTTCAGTCCTGAGACTGGTTTGATGCAGCTCTCCATGCTACTCTATCCTGTGCAAGCTTCTTCATCTCCCAGTACCTACTGCAACCTACATCCTTCTGAATCTGCTTAGTGTATTCATCTCTTGGTCTCCGTCTACGATTTTTACCCTCCACGCTCCCCTCCAATACTAAATTGGTGATCCCGTGATGCCTCAGAACATGTCCTACCAGCCGATCCCTTCTTCTAGTTAAGTTTTGCCACAAACTTATCTTCTCCCCAATAGTATTCAATACCTCCTCATTAGTTATGTGATCTACCCATCTAATCTTCAGCATTCTTCTGTAGCACCACATTTCGAAAGCTCCTATTCTCTTCTTCTCCAAACTACTAACCGTCCATGTTTCACTTCCATACATGGCTACACTCCATACAAATACTTTCAGGAACGACTTCCTGACACTTAAATCAATACTCGATGTTAACAAATTTCTCTTCTTCAGAAACGCTTTCCTTGCCTTTGCGTCTACGTTTGATATCCTCTCTACTTCGACCATCATCAGTTATTTTGCTCCCCAAATAGCAAAACTCTTTTGCTACTTTTAATGTCTCATTTCCTAATCTAATCCCCTCAGCATCACCCGATTTAATTTGACTACATTCCATTATCCTCATTTTGCTTTTGTTGATGTTCATCTTATATCCTCCTTTCAAGACACTGTCCATTCCGTTCAACTGCCCTTCCAAGTCCTTTGCTGTCTCTGACAGAATTACAATGTCATCGGCGAACCTCAAAGTTTTTATTTCTTCTCCATGGATTTTAATACCTACTCCGAATTTTTCTTTTGTTTCCTTCACTGCTTGCTCATTATACAGATAGAATAATATCGGGGATAGGCTACAACCCTGTCTCACTCCCTTCCCAACTACTGCTTCCCTTTCGTGCCCCTCGACTGCCATCTGGTTTCTGTAGAAATTGTAAATAGCCTTTCGCTCCCTGTATTTTACCCCTGCCACCTTCAGAATTTGAAAGAGAGTATTCCAGTCAACATTGTCAAAAGCTTTCTCTAAGTCTACAAATGCTAGAAACGTAGATTTGCCTTTCCTTAATCTAGCTTCTAAGATAAGTCGTAGGGTCAGTATTGCCTCACGTGCTCCAACATTTCTACGGAATCCAATCTGATCTTCCACGAGGTCAGCTTCTACCGGTTTTTCCGTTCGTCTGTAGGGAATACGCGTTAGTATTTTGCATCCGTGACTTATTAAACTGATTGTTCGGTAATTTTCACATCTGTCAGCACCTGCTTTCTTTGGGATTGGAATTATTATATTCTCCTTGAAGTCTGAGGGTATTTCGCCTGTCTCATACATCTTGCTCACCAGATGGTAGAGTTTTGTCAGGACTGGCTCTCCCAAGGCCGTCAGTAGTTCTAATGGAATGTTGTCTACTCCCGGGGCCTTGTTTCGACTCAGTTCTTTCAGTGCTCTGTCAAACTCTTCACGCAATATCGTATCTCCCATTTCATCTTCATCTACATCCTCTTCCAGTTCCATAACATTGTCCTCAAGTATATTGCCCTTGTATAGGCCTTCTATATACTCCTTCCACCTTTTTGCTTTCCCTTCTTTGCTTAGAACTGGGTTTCCATCTGAGCTCTTGATATTCATACAAATGGTTCTCTTTTCTCCAAATGTCTCTCTAATTTTCCTGTAGGCAGTATCTATCTTACCCCTAGTGAGATAAGCCTCTACATCCTTACATTTGTCCTCTAGCCATCCCTGCTTAGCCATTTTGCACTTCCTGTCGATCTCATTTTTGAGACGTTTGTATTCCTTCTTGCCTGCTTCATTTACTGCATTTTTATATTTTCTCCTTTCATAAATTAAATTCAGTATTTCTTCAGTTACCCAAGGATTTTTACTAGCCCTAGTCTTTTTACCCACTAGGTCCTCTGCTGCCTTCACTACTTCATCTCTCAAAGCTACCCATTCTTCTTGTACTGTATTTCTTTCCCCCATTCCTGTCAATTGTTCCCTTATGCTCTCCCTGAAACTCTGTACAACCTCTGGTTCTTTCAGTTTATCCAGATCCCATCTCCTTAAATTCCCACCTGTTTGCAGTTTCTTCAGTTTTAATCCACAGTTCATAACCAATAGATTGTGATCAGAGTCCACATCTGCCCCTGGAAATGTCTTACAATTTAAAACCTGGTTCCTAAATCTCTGTCTTACCATTATATAATCTATCTGAAACCTGTCAGTATCTCCAGGCTTCTTCCATGTATATAATATTCTTTTATGATTCTTGAACCAAGTGTTAACTATGATTGTGCTCTGTGCAAAATTCTATCAGGCGGCTTCCTCTTTCATTTCTTAGCCCCAATCCATATTCACCTACTACGTTTCCTTCTCTCCCTTTTCCTACTACTGAATTCCAGTCACCCATGACTATTAAATTTTCGTCTCTCTTCACTATCTGAATAATTTCTTTTATTTCATCATACATTTCTTCAATTACTTCGTCATCTGCAGAGCTAGTTGACATATAAACTTGTAATACTGTAGTAAGCGTGGGCTTCGTGTCTATCTTGGCCACAATAATGCGTTCACTATGCTGTTTGTAGTAGCTTACCCGCACTCCTATTTTTTTATTCATTTTTAAACCGAATCCTGCATTACCCCTATTTGATTTTGTATTTATAACCCTGTATTCACCTGACCAGAAGTCTTGTTCCTCCTGCTACCGAACTTCACTAATTCCCACTATATCTAACTTTAACCTATCCATTTCCCTTTTTAAATTTTCTAACCTACCTGCCCGATTAAGGGATCTGACATTCCACGCTCCGATCCAAAAAAAAAAATCGCATAAAAAGCAAAATGATATCGGTTTCTAAGACTGGCGCAGTACATGTCCAATGTTCTGTCCATCGCTCTCTGCCAGAAGATGAAATCGAGAAAGAGCAGGTTCCACAAGAGATCGGAGTGTCCCAGTGGCTACTTTCAGAATTCGTTGCGCAATGTGTGCCTTCAATTCAGCTGTATTCGTAATTGGAGCACTGAACACATTTTTCTGATAATCCCACAACCAGAAGTCACAGGGATTAATATAGGGTGATTTGGACGGTCGGACTGTAACGAAAAATGAAGGCTGATATTTCTACCAGTTCCAAAATGCCTTTGCAGGAGCCGTGGAGCTGCTTCACGGCCTGCGAACGAGCAGAATTTTTCACAAAAATCATCCTAGCCACTCTTCCACGCTGTTGATTGTGGGCATCCTGTATATGGCAATCCTGTGTGAACATATCTGAGTGGGAACTGTACATGCACGTGGGATATATGGGTTCCAATGACGGATCCCAGACACTTAACTCCCAAGAAAACAGTCCTTCAATAATTTCAATATTTTCTTCATAACTGTCTTCATGTGTGAGTAATTCTTACATCTTTCTTAATACTTCCCCCAATCAGAGGCCTTTACTTTGTTTCTCTCTGAGTTTTCTTACAAGTTCTCTTGTTTCTTTATTGCAAACCATGTCTTTAAAAATACATCGCAATATAATTATCTCCCATACCGACAGCGATGCACGACCCCGCATTCAGAACATGATTATCGTTTCCTCTCAGATAGTGAAATTTTAAGTCAACTCTTTCAAAAACAGTGACCATCACATCAGATAGTTATTCAACAATTTGTTTTGCATAAAAATGCAATTGCTTAGTAATCGGTACAAACGACCACATTATGTCCAGTTAATACACTCCTGGAAATGGAAAAAAGAACACATTGACACCGGTGTGTCAGACCCACCATACTTGCTCCGGACACTGCGAGAGGGCTGTACAAGCAATGATCACACGCACGGCACAGCGGACACACCAGGAACCGCGGTGTTGGCCGTCGAATGGCGCTAGCTGCGCAGCATTTGTGCACCGCCGCCGTCAGTGTCAGCCAGTTTGCCGTGGCATACGGAGCTCCATCGCAGTCTTTAACACTGGTAGCATGCCGCGACAGCGTGGACGTGAACCGTATGTGCAGTTGACGGACTTTGAGCGAGGGCGTATAGTGGGCATGCGGGAGGCCGGGTGGACGTACCGCCGAATTGCTCAACACGTGGGGCGTGAGGTCTCCACAGTACATCGATGTTGTCGCCAGTGGTCGGCGGATGGTGCACATGCCCGTCGACCTGGGATCGGACCGCAGCGACGCACGGATGCACGCCAAGACCGTAGGATCCTACGCAGTGCCGTAGGGGACCGCACCGCCACTTCCCAGCAAATTAGGGACACTGTTGCTCCTGGGGTATCGGCGAGGACCATTCGCAACCGTCTCCATGAAGCTGGGCTACGGTCCCGCACACCGTTAGGCCGTCTTCCGCTCACGCCCCAACACCGTGCAGCCCGCCTCCAGTGGTGTCGCGACAGGCGTGAATGGAGGGACGAATGGAGACGTGTCGTCTTCAGCGATGAGAGTCGCTTCTGCCTTGGTGCCAATGATGGTCGTATGCGTGTTTGGCGCCGTGCAGGTGAGCGCCACAATCAGGACTGCATACGACCGAGGCACACAGGGCCAACACCCGGCATCATGGTGTGGGGAGCGATCTCCTACACTGGCCGTACACCACTGGTGATCGTCGAGGGGACACTGAATAGTGCACGGTACATCCAAACCGTCATCGAACCCATCGTTCTACCATTCCTAGACCGGCAAGGGAACTTGCTGTTCCAACAGGACAATGCACGTCCGCATGTATCCCGTGCCACCCAAGGTGCTCTAGAAGGTGTAAGTCAACTACCCTGGCCAGCAAGATCTCCGGATCTGTCCCCCATTGAGCATGTTTGGGACTGGATGAAGCGTCGTCTCACGCGGTCTGCACGTCCAGCACGAACGCTGGTCCAACTGAGGCGCCAGGTGGAAATGGCATGGCAAGCCGTTCCACAGGACTACATCCAGCATCTCTACGATCGTCTCCATGGGAGAATAGCAGCCTGCATTGCTGCGAAAGGTGGATATACACTGTACTAGTGCCGACATTGTGCATGCTCTGTTGCCTGTGTCTATGTGCCTGTGGTTCTGTCAGTGTGATCATGTGATGTATCTGACCCCAGGAATGTGTCAATAAAGTTTCCCCTTCCTGGGACAATGAATTCACGGTGCTCTTATTTCAATTTCCAATAGTGTATATACGGATACTTCTTACAAATCCATACTGCTGCTAACGTTTCCTTTTGCTGTGGTCAAATCACTCACAAGGGATGAGTAGTCTAGTTGACGAAAGCTATTTGTCCTCGTGTTATTCGTTTCCCTGGTCTCCAACCTGAAAGAGCATCAGCAATGCTAATAATTTCTTTTGAAAACTCCAGATAACATAAATTTTTTTGAGTTCAGCAATGCTTCTCTTACTTTTTCAAACTCTCTTTTACATTATTCTGGCTAACACAGCTACTTATACCTTCAAAAGTTTCGTCATATTTTCCCAATTCAGAATTTGTTCTAGAAAAAGCGCTCTGTAAAGATCTACTTCCACAACAGCCATCAGTTGTTTTCTCCTTTTTGGAGGTAGGCACCTCATAATGGCCTGCACATTTGTAGAGGTTGGTTGAACTCCATTATTACGTATCGTAACTGATATGTTGCTAGAGAAGGCCGAAATGCACGCGTTAAACTCACGCAGGCTGGCGTGAGGTCTGAAACAAGATACGTAATGAATGCTATAAAGAAAAGTACGTAGCTGCTGGAATACTTAACTTTAATCCATCATTGGTGTACATCGCTCTTGACGATACAAGTTATACTTCTTAGATAAATGCACTATACTGTAATGGAGCCTTGCTAGGTCGTAGCCATTGACTTAGCTGAAGGCTATTCTAACTATCATCTCTGCAAATAAGCGAGGCTTCGTCAGTGTTGCATCGCTAGCGAAGTCGTCCGTACAACTGGGGCGAATGCTAGTAAGTCTCTCTAGACCTGCCGTGTGGTGGCGCTCGGTCTGCAATCACTGATAGTGGCGACACGCGGGTCGGTCGTATACTAATGGACCGCGGCCGATTTAAAGGCTACCACCTAGCAAGTGTGGTGTCTGGCTGTAACACCACAGTAACTCCCAAGAAATTTAATCTAACAGTGACTGTATCATGTTATAGACAGCAGGGAATCACTTACAGAGGATGGCGCGAAGCAGCACAATGTTGCTAGTATCTGTTATTTGAGTACTGCTATGCTACTGCAACCTTTCCGCCAACATGTTGCACTGATAGAAGGTTAATAATAATTTGATTACGTCGTTATCTAAACTAAAAACGTCAATGGGAAAAACGTTTTAACTTATTGGTAGAAGACGATGGACCAATCAGAAGTCCGCACTCAATAAGAGGCGCCGAGCTGTTACTCTTAACACAATACGAGTCTTCTACAGGGTACGACCGAGGTAACAGGCGTTGGGACGGTCAAGTGGAATACGATACCGATAATTATTCGTCACAATTAATAGTGCCTTGGAAAACTTTTGTGCGTAATAAGCCACTATAAGTTTTGTTTCGCGTATGAACAAATGCAACACCTGCTTCGGACAGTATAGTGTGACGAGTTACCGAAAATCGTGTGTCATGTTGAACAGTGCCTTGGTGAACGGTCGTGTGAAGATTTGACATCTTGTATTATTCTGAATCATTAGACTGTATCTTCTTGGACTGCTCTAAACATAGTTAGCTTCTGCGGAATTTTATTTAAGAAATGAACTTAATCAGGCTCGTACTTGCGTTTTTCGATTAGCGCTGAAAGTTAATGAATGAAAATCAAGTGGCGTCCTAGGTTCTGGTAAATTTTTTTCGTAGCATTGGATTTTATTCCACACTGCCATTGCAGTTTAGCACAATTTGTTGCTTGCACTTCGAATCGTACCCCTATACGTGAAAGAATCCAATCGTGTTGAAATTCATGAGCCAGCTTTACAAGACGAGACGTAGGAAAACTCCATGAGTAACACTGGTGAGGCGACAACTCTTTGTCCAACATTAATCGTTCCTAACTTCTTTCTTTTTTCTCTTCTTAAAAATTAATATTTTATAATTTTTCATTTTGCAATCTGAAGGGCTTGGAACAAAAACATGGTAACCCACTTCTTGTTAAAAAATGAGATATGGTAACCCTGATACTGTTCATTTGGTAAGCCACCAGATTATCACGTAGTTCCAGCAAAAATCCAACAAATGGCAGAGTAACACACATTTTGCTACACCAAATTTGCATCATCTAAAATTCATACGTTGGTATCCCAAAGAAGCAATGGCTGGATCGAGTGGAATTTGTTGCTTTAAGAGGCAAAGGGAAACGAGAACTCAATTGAATTTTGAAGGTATTAATTATAGCAATATATTGTTTGAAAAATATGGCAGTGAGTATAATCACCCATTGATGAAGAAACCGATGAAGATCTTAATATCAACAATATAAGTGCTTGGCTCAGCATACACTTTACGTTATTTTGATTAACATTTTTTGATCTTGTAAAACTAATACGTGTTTTGTGTGCTTACTAAGAATAACAAATGTAATTTGAACCATTATTAGACTATCTTTTATGCATTACAAATTCTAGAAATACTATCTGTAATCGTCAGCGCGTATTTATTTGGGTTATCATGTTTCGAACTTGTGAAATGGAAACTTGCAGAGGGCTATAGTTGTGAAGCTAACAGGGTAATCGCACTGTTATTGTTGATGATTTCAGTTCCCTGGAAAAAGAAGGAAAGCATAGACGAATCTTGAAAGCGCACAAACCAAGACAAGAACCATTTGAGCTGCAGGAACAAAACGCAGAGGGTGGAAATGGTAGTGTTCATGCAAGAAAATTAGAAGTAGTCAAAGGAACGAAAAGACCAAGAAGATGAACGGAGGTCTTGAGTACACAACGGTTAACAAAGGAATAATTATGGGAAAAATGAAAATGGGTCATGACTGTCAGTGCAAGAAACAATGTTTTGTAAAGACGCCACAAGAACGTACGAAAAAAAAAAATATTTTCAGAGTTCTGGAGCACGAAAACTATGATCTCCAGAATTCGTATTTCCATGGAGGAATCAAAGTCATCCCAATTAAACTTAGATACAAAGAGAAGGGTGATGGAAGAAGAACATCTAATAGTGTGGCATATAGGGTTTCGAATGATTTTATGGAAGTAGCAGTTTGTAAAGTAGCGTTTCTAAACATACATGGACTTCAAAAATCGAGGGGCAGTGTTGTGTTTATGGTTAAAAACTACTCTAGATCAGAACACCCCTCCTTTGGAACTAGAGAGGCCTTCATGGAACTAGAAATAATGTTTTTAGTGACGATCAGAGGAAGTATGTAACTGATCACATTAACAAAATTCCGAAACACTGGAGTCATTACAGCCGAAAAGATAACCCAGACAAGGTTTATGTTGGACACGAACACTGAATTAGAAGTATTCATGACGATTAAGTCAATAATTTCTGTAAAGGAAATGCACTATAGACAGTTTCCTTCCACAAGTACGGAAAAATCTTCAGAACACTGAATATACATTTCAGGCATCTAAAGATTGACATGTGTAAAACATGTGACACACTTTCCTTGTAAATTAAAGACTGAAAATTAAGAAATAATACCAAGGAGCTCCATGAGTTAGAAGTTCAACAAGAAGTGCTGCATAGAAGAGCAGAAACTGAATTTGCGAAATTAAAAGGAAATATAGATTTAGCCAAAGCTGAAGACGACACTTATATATTCACATTGGACCTGCAACGAGCACAGCCTCTTCCTAAATTGGGTGCTTACCCAGCGTTTTATTCCAGGAGATTGTGGTGCTACAATTTTAGTGTACATGACTGCAAGTGTGGGCTAGGTTTACTATATTTTTCCTACTTCTCAATGTAAAAGAGTGTCAGAAAATGTCAGAATGTGTTATGGGACCCAAATTCATGAAATATTATCATACTAAAAATGTTTATTAGTTTAATTAAGGTTCATATCTGGTATCAATTAGTTCTTAGAGGACAAATTCAGTATATCTTTACGCCATCGTTAAGATATTGTCGTAAGTATATTCCGGACATATCGTATATCACCTATGACACTCTGGATAGAACCCTGAGCTACAAAGAGCACATCACCAAGCTTTCTCATAAAGTTTCTGCAAGGAACAACATACTACATAAGATCAGTGGTACCACCTGGGCAACCTCTGCTGACTGTCTGCGTTTAACTGGCATCAGCCTGGTGTACTCTGCTGCCGAGTACTGTGCACCTGTCGGGTTGGAAAGTGTACATGTGGAGAAGGTAGACACAAAATTGAACGACACAATGCGGTGCATTTCTGGTTCCATCAAATCAACCCCATGCCACTGGTTACCTGTATTGAGCCACATCATCTCACTTAAGGCGGAAACAAGCTCTACTGAGGGAGGCCAAGAAAGTCTCTGCATCACCCTCTCTACCACTGCACCCGGAATTCTGTCATCCGCCACAGCAACGATTGCGATCAAGAAGACCAGCAAGTGTTACTGCAGGACAACTCATCGCGGATGGTTTTGATCTAAATGAAAGCTGGAAGCATGAACGGTCAACAAAAACATTGGGAACAAGAGCCCATCACCTTGATCCCACAAAGGCGCCAAAAGGTTCTGACCTATCGAGGAACCTCTGGTGCCGCCTCAACAGGTTAAAGACTGGACATGGTTGTTGTAGCTACTTCAGGTACAAATGGGGCTGGATTAGTTCACCAATTTGTGAATGTAATCAAGAAGAGTAGACAATTGAACATCTAGTCCAACGTCCACTTCATTCATACCCTGGAATTCCCGGCGACTTGTTCACTCTCACACCCAGCGTAATTAATTGATTGAAAAACACGGACTTTAAGGTTTAATCTTGCCTTATATCAACTGTATATTGTATAAAATCACCATATGAGTAAATAAATAAATAAATAAGTATATTTTTCGTGTTATGGTATAATGTTTTCAACAGATGTTAGTTATTCCTTAAGTTATGTGATGTTAAACAATGTACAAATGGTTATACTTTATTAGAAATAACTTTTCATGTCAAGAAGATTATTTCCATAAGTCTATTTGAATAAGGGTGTTATGTGTTACACAGTGTGACAGAGAACAGTAATTAAATAATAAATATAAATGAGCTTTTATACTAACATAAAATCATTACTAATATTAAAAGAAGCATGGTAACCACTATTTTACATGAAATTTCCCATGAAAAACATTGTAAGTCACACAAAACGATTAGAAAATACTACAAGAGATTACTCTGATTTGATGAAATGCTTCTCTACATTAAATTATGATATATCTGAATGTTCCAGCTTAAATTACGTAAGGTACATTTCAATTTCAAGAGGAACTCACAGCTGTATCTTACACAAAAATGGGGAAAAGACCTTCACGCAGCCCAACCTCCACGTAGTGCAAAATGGGCAACGGTGCTGCCACGGCCTGAGTTGCGTAGACAAATTTAGTTGCTGGGCCGGGAGGGGGGGGGGGGCTGGTACCGGATAAGTTGATGTGTGAAGTTCAACGAGCCGCATAAAATTTATCCCAGTTATCCTAGTTATCTACTTGCAGTCTTGGAAAGAAAAAAGAAAAGAAATGCAGTTTTCAGATAACGAAACCCAGCAGCCCGCTACGTTTGTCACTTTCAGAGTGGTGTACATGGCGTCGGAACCTTATCTATTTCCACAAACGTCTGGACTGTGATACGTCGGTCTTGTAGCATGCCATGTTCGACTTTTCGATCTCCATCACTGAGGCTCATTTCACCTCACTGACAGCGTCTGCGCCACCTGGCCACCATCTTCACTAATGCTGCACTGTTGCAGTACACTTCCACCAACTCAGCGTGGAATATTGTGGAAAATGAGTCACCACACCATACGCACCTCTATGAATGGACAGTGCCATTTCGTTTTCACATCTCTAGCAGTCAACTGCGGTACTGTGGTAACGAATTCCTATTTGTAACCTGGACTCCAGATATGTACCCACAAACGAACAAAAATTAATAACATTAATTTTTATAAGCGGTAATAAAAGCTCTATTACTATCCTTGTCCGCCTGCTTCGCTGAGTGGTAACGTGTTTGCCTACCGTGCAGAGGGCTCGGGTTCGATTTTCGGCCGTGGACCGGCTGTTGTGTTGTCCTCATCTTCATTTCATCACCACCGAAGCGAACGTCGCCCAATGTGACATACCTGAAATAAGACGTGCAACCCAGAGGCCGAACTTCCCAGGATGGAGCCTCCCGGCCAACACTCACATACGGTCATTAAATTTAATTTCATTTACTACGCTTGCTATGATAGGTAGGGCGAAAGAAACAGTGTCAATGTGTTTAAAAGACTCCAAAAGCTATTACGAAAAAATAGTGGTTCGACTTTGTTCTCCTCATGATTATAGATGCAGCACTTCAAGTTCTTGTTATAAATATCAGACGTTTCACATACATTGTGAGGCTTCATAGAACATTTCGTCCAGCCATTAAAAAGAGACGGTTCAACATTATACAGTTGTCATAAAATCAGAATACAGTTTCGAACAGAAGGTGAAATTAAGAGTCGAATGAGCGCAATCGTAGACCTATTTCGTGAATATTAAATGAGTTTGAAAAAGGTATATGCAAATATTTTCCATAAAATCAATTTAGGACTTGTTGATGTGTTAATGAAGTGTATGACCATCGGATGATAAGAGCAGAATAATCTACGTTTACATCTATATTCCGCAAGCAACCTCACGGTGTGTGGCGGAGGGTACTTTGTCTACTAATGTCGCTTCCCCCGTTTCCTGTTCCAGTAGCGAATGGTTCGCCAGAAGAACGACTGATGATAAGCCTCTGTGTGGGTTGGAATCTCTCAATTTTATCTGTGTGGTTTTCGCGATGTACGCCTGGGGTGAAGCAATACGTTGGTTGGCTCTTCTAGGAACGTACGCTCTCGGAACTTTAACAAGAAACCACACCATGACGCAGTACGAGTCTTTGTCAGTCTGCCGCTGGGTTTCGCTGAGTATATCCGCAACGCTTTCGCACTTACTTAATTAATCTGAAACGAAATGTGCTGCTCTTCTTTGATCTTTTCCATTTCCTCTGTCAGTTTTGTGTGGTACAGACCACAGGCTGACGAGTGATATTCAGTACTGGTCGAACGAATGTTTTGTAAGCTACTTCCTCTGCTGACAGACTATATTTCCTAGAGGATTCTATTACTGAATTCAGTTTGGCATCCTTCTTTACCAGTGGTTAATTTTATATTGTCGTTCTAATTCAAATCGTTCCGTATGCGTACGCCACTGCTTTCAATGATTGTTCTGGAGTCGTGCAATAGTGCAATAAAGGGTCTTTCTGTCTAAGTATATGCAATATGTTACATTTGTTAATACTATGGGTTAACTGCCAGACCCAGCAACAAGAGCCGATCTTCGGAGGGTCTACCAGCATTTCGCTATAATTTTCTACCGTTGTGGATTCTTTGTACACAACAGCATCCTCTGCGAAAAGTCTCTGGCAGCCTCTGACGTTATCTATTGTGTCGTTTATATGTGCTGTGAAAAGTGATGGTGCTGTAGCACTCCTTTGTAGCAACTTCCAACTTACTTTTAGGTCTGAAGATTTCTCTCTCTTGAAAATGATACGATGCGTTCTGTTAGCTAGAAACTCTTCGGTCTAGTCGCATAGTTCGTCTGATATTCCGAAGCTCGTATTTTGTTCATTACGTGGCAACACAAAAGTGTATCGAACACCTTCCGGAAATTAAAGAAGACAGCATCTACTTGGGCGCCTGTATCTATTAGTTTTTAGATATCTTGATATCCGCCAGCTCATATTACTTAAACAACAGTCCCAAGTTGGCATGGACCGTTGAAGGAAAAAGATCAGTTTAGTTCAAATTGTCTCCATGGCCACGGTGTGGTAAAGGAATACCTTTTCTCTTAGTGTGCTCTAGTGGCGCTATCACAGAACGACAGAAGAATGGACGGTCTAAGAGTGTGGAAGTCGCCCCTGCACCACCAAAAGTAAAGCACTATGAGAAGCCAGTACAGCCTTCTCTGTAATGCTGGCTAGTTGGACTATATTTTACTGGAAGAGGCACATCATCAAGGCAGTGACATTAATGGAGACACGATCTCCATGTCACTCTGAAGAACGGCCCCTCGATGCCGTTTGGTTTCGGATCGTTCGTGAAAATTTGAGCGGAAGCCTTAGGTAGAAGGAAGTTCTTGGCTTGGAGAAGTGACTTAAAGCTTAAAGAAATGACTGTAGGGATCCGATCCGGTCGTGAGAGGGTGCACACGGCTTCCAGGACCGCTGGAATCACGCACGTTCACAGTCTGCTGTGCGAGGCGACCGCGAGCAACACGCAAATGCTACTTTGGCAAGTTGCCGCCAATGCCGCCCTTTACCTCTGAATGCCACTCACCCTCGTGGCCAAACTATGTCTCCCTTCTTCTCTCAAAGCTGTTTCCTTTGCTTTTTGCCAATTAGAACTTCCTGGTTGGCTGAGAGACTTTTTATTCATATTCTGTATTCTTCTTTCGTAAATTCATAATGCAGTGTAAGACATATGATCACTAATGAAAATCTAGCGTTGTGGATTGCATTTGAGTTTATGGATCAATATAAACTCTAACACAAGAGAAATAATAAGAAGAATAACAATTATAAAAACTGCGCACCACGAAGGAATTATCCAAAGAGGACGGAAGTCGGTAGATGCGTTGTAAATGTGCAGACAAACAGATAATTACAGTTTGAGAAAAAAATTGGATGATTTATTGGAGGTAAAGAGCTTCACAAATTGAGCAAGTCAGTAAAGTGTTGGTCCATCTGCGGCCCTTATGCAAGCAGCGATTTGACTTCGCATTGATTAATAGACTTCTTGGATGCCCTCCCAAGTTGTCCAATAGGCGGTTTAGATCCGGAGCTGGTTGGATGGCTCTGCTCATAATGCTCCAAGCGTTCTCAGCTGGGGAGATTCGTATCCCACTGGCGTCCAGAGCTTCTCTAGATACGTCTTCGCTGATCACTGAGGCTCAGTTCGAAGCGGGACTCATCACTGAAGACAATTCAACTGCAGTCAATGAGAGTCCAGGCCGAAACCGTGTCTGGAGACGCTATGGTCAGCGGTGGGATACGAACCTGATTATCGCCCGCCGTACGGTGGAGTGGCGGTCAGGGGTGCCATTTCATTTCATAGCAGGACCACTTTGGTTGTCATATTCGACACCCTTATAAATAGTTTAGACAAGAAGAGAATACAAGCTTTCGAAATGTGGTGCTACAGAAGAATGCTGAAGATTAGATGGGTAGATCACATAACTAATGAGGAGGTATTGAACAGAATTGGGGGGAAGAGATATTTGTGGCAAAACTTGAAGAAGGGATCGGACATCTTCTGAGGCATCAACGGATAACCAATTTAGTACTGGAGGGCAGCGTGGAGGGGAAAAATCGTAGTGGGAGACCAAGAGATGAATACACTGAACAGATTCACAGGGATGTAGGTTGCAGTAGGTACTGGGAGATGAAGAAGCTTGCATAGGATACAGTAGCATGGAGAACTGCATCAAACCAGTCTCTGGACTGAAGAACACAACAACAGCAACAACAAGCCGTACGTCTACGATATTCCAGGCCCAGTTTGACAAGCAATTCTGGGTTTACGTTTTACCAAAGTAAGGCTAATACCAAAAAGGCGAGAGTTTCTGCCGCCTGTCTTCGTGCCTGCCAAACCCTACCTTGGCGAGTAAGGTCGCAGTCTCCCCGCATTTGAGAACATTCAGAGCCTTATCGGCTGGACTCTCCAACCAGCTTCGGAGTTTGACGAAGTAACGGTACAGTTTGATAGAATTTGACACAACATCCTCCAGGACGACATTCAACAGCTCTGTCCATCAATGCCGAGTCGAATAACTTCTTGCATAAGGCTCTGAGGTGGTCCAGAGCGTTACTGACTAGCTCAATTTGTGAAGTTCTGTCTCTGGAACAATCATCCAATTTTTCTCATTTGTAATAATTTGTTTGTTTGTACTTGTACATCACATCTGCCAATTTCCGTCCCATTCGGATAATCCCTTCGTGGTACTTCGTTTTTTTTTTTGTTTTTTTTTTGTCTTGGAATGTATAAAAGGTTTATTGACTTTCTGCCTCTGTGTTACTTATTTGTTGCCTCCTCCTGCCGCTAATTATGCAACACTTTCCGGTTGAAACATCTGCTGTAGATTCTGTTTTCGGATTCTTCTAGGTTCATCTGGAGATAGGCGAAGAAAGTTGCAATTACGGCAGCAGGTCAGAGGGTCAGTATGAATAGTATTAAACCATGTCATTTTGTTATCTCTGGGACGTGATTCTAGAAAAGACTAATGTACCTAACATTCATTTGACACACGTCTCTTGATTTTCCGACTGAGAGGTGAACCACTGATAAAGTATTCAAGATCATACATAAAACACAAACAAACACGGTGTCTGTTAAACTGGATGTGACTTCTCTGGTAGCAGAGGACATTGAAGTTCCACTTGAAATCACCTGATTAAAGATGCCTTAAATGGAAAATCAAGAAAAGCCCTGACGAAAAAATATTATTACGCGATATGACTGTCCTCAGGAGTGATTGTCACAGACACGCATACGTAACGCAACGGAAATTCTTCTGGCGCCTGAAATGATCCAATCCTGATTGTTGCCTAGTAACGTAACCTTGTCACGGAACGTAACAGCGAGACGCCAAGACAGCTGCCGCCCAGGAACTCTCGAGGCAAACTTACCATCTGTTAGCTGATAATGATGATGATGTTTGGTTTGTGGGGCGCCCAACTGCGCAGTCACCAGCGCCCGTACAAAGTCCCAATTTTTGCACAGTCCAGTTTTTGCACAGTCCAATCTAGACACTGTCACGAATGATGATGATTAAATGTTGAGGAAAACACGAATACCCAGTCCCTGGGCAGGGAGAATCCCCAACCCGGCCGGGAATCGAACCCGGGTCCTCATGATCAAAAGGTAGCAGCGCTAGCCACTAGTCCAAGAGCTGCGGACTCCGGTTAGGGTAAGATGATTCACGAAACCTAAGAAATGCAATTTGATTTAATTTTTTCAGAGTAGAAGTGGCTCTGATTCAACCATCGACAGAATTAAGGCATTCGTGCACGTCTCATGGTTGTTCAGTACTACCATCTTCAAAAATCAAACTACATTTTAGTTAAAATGATGAAAGGAATGAAAATGCAATAATAACGTGAGATTTTCTTTCAAATTCAGGATTAATATATGACTCCAAAAAGCAGAAGGATTTTCGCACAGAACATTGAGTTTACTGTGACATGATTTACAATGTGTTCTCAGCACTGTCTCGCAAAGACCTGCTCCATAGTAGATTTGAAAACCATCTAAGGTGCAAAACCTTTTGTTGAACGAAATACTGGTTTGCTAAACCTGAGAACGACTCAGAAACAACACCTAAACGTAATGGAATATGCCACACATTGATCGTAACTGCGAATTCCATCCTGCCACTAATTCTGTAGCACAGCCTAAGCAATCACATTTTTCCATTATACCTTGACAGGTCATAAAGTAACAAAACATAATACCTTTGTTGCAGAACAGGAGCACAGAGTGGATTTGTATATACTTGACACTATCGTTCCGTCAGTACAATACCACTACGACTTCCGTGCTTGGCTCCCTCTCTTTCTCGAAGTGAGTGTTCATACAACCACGCTCGTTACATCATATCACACACTAGCAAAACACGCCTTCGTTCCAGCGTTGCCCGAACGGAATAGACTAGAGCAGAACGCCTTTTTTTCCTTGAAAACAAGCAAGTGACGGGCGGCGACCACGCCTTCGCTAGACATTGGCCGAAGCAACTCTCGCCTGAAAGGCCTTACGCAAATGTGCCGCCAAAGCAACTGTGAATATGCGGAAATCGATGAATTTCGCACATATAGAATGGCAAAGAAAACTGCTCGAGTGCGGAAAAAGATTAACTTTGTATCGAGTCTTAAAGTAACAAGGAGAAGTATTTGAGAAGTGATCGTAATTGAACGGTCATGCGAAATAATTTTGTGAAGTTAATTATGAATAATTGTGAGTTGTGAGTAGTTTGTAGATTGCGAAGTGATACATATATGACAATCGTAAGCAGCGGATGGCAAACTTATTTCTTTGGAGGCGATCGTATATATAGAACGGGTATCGGAGAAAATCTTAAAAAATTTCGGATAAAATAACTAAATAATTGAAATATTCTTAAAGTGAACAATATGACAGAAATTAACTTGAGTGTCTTAGTAGGCTGAATTTTGGGGGGCTTATTAATGCTCACAGACTTTTAACATTTCAGAGCAATATTTAAATACAGTTTCCTGCAAGTAATGGATACAATACGCAGTTTAGTTTAGGCACATGGTGCAGTTCTGTAGCCATCTGCGTGAGAAACGGACCCCTTAAACTCGTTAAATTACCGCAGACTTCAGTGGACAGTATTATAACATAGACGAAAGAAGGGGGGGGGGGGAGGGATTACAATCCCTGCTGGCCGCTGTGACCGAGCGGTTCTAGGAGCTTCAGTCCGGAACCGCGCAACTGCTATGGACGCAGGTTCGAATCCTGCCTCGGGCATGGACGTGTGTGTCGTCCTTAGGTTAGTTAGGTTTAAGTAGTTCTAAGTTCTAGGCAACTGATGACCTCAGTCCCATAGCGCTTAGAGCCATTTGAACGTTACAATTCCTAGCGCCAATGTGTTTCTCAAACGGCACTGAAGGGCTCCTGGAAGTTTTTGATTATCGTTCTGTTATAGCCTATCGATCCCTCTATACTTATTCAATTTGTAGGTAAAGAATAGGAAGTGATACAAGGCTTATTAATAAAAGCAATAGGCCCTAATGACGTAAAACTGGCAGCAACTCGTCTACAAAAACATCGTATAGTGTTCGGATTGTTTATATTGTAGTGGAAGCAGATGTAACAACTTCGACTCTGTACTATTGTACATATAAGTAATTCTTTTCATCTGATTTTGCGATAAACTTGTGTAATTGATGTTCTGATTTCATTTTTTTCTGCCATTATGTTAAGAAAACTGTAAATAAGTTTCAATGTGAGTATTAATGTTTATGTCAAATGTCAAGTAATATTGTAATAGAATTGGAATGTAACAAATGTTGAAACTGTTATAAGATGTTTAAAATTGGAACTGTGCGTCTGGTCCATACGCAGGCAATGTGTTAGGATATGTAGAATGCAAAACCTCGGAAGAATACCCGGTCTGCCAGGGAGTGGTTAAAGGTGGATGGCAGGCTAGCGTGGGAAAATGCACGCGGGCACTGCACGGCACAACGGGCACAATAGTAGTTGGAGCTTGGCACTGGTTTGAGCAACTCCTTCTAGAGCGAGGAGGCTCTCCTGGAAGACATAGCTTCACTGAGCCTCGGCTACGCAATTCCAACGCCCACACAGCATGGAAAAATTCCATAGGCACTAAATGGAAAAGTATTGCGACGCTAAGAAGAATTAAAGTGCCGATACGTCAAGAGCCATAGCTGTGGTTGTATGTGTGCTCTGTGCCTCGTCATCTCGCCGCCCACCAACCGCCGCGTCGATACTAGCAGGTTGAAACTTTTAGTACTGTATTCGTATGCATCAGAGAGTGAACTGTGTTTGTTTGGTGCAATAATAACCTAAATTTTAACAGAACTTTTCCATCTTTTAATTATCCTCACAACTAACCTAGACAGGGTCCTTTCCAAACGTTGTGCAATCCGAGTGTCCCGAAATGAAAATTAAAAATTGTGTTAATAATAATTATTTGCAGAACTAGCTGTACTAGAATGGTGTTTAAAGAAATGTTTTGTTAATGAACCAGTAAATGAATAGCGAAGGTCTAACGAAGTCGAAAGATAAGTACTGATATACTAATGAAGTTTGTTATTTCGAGACAGATTTAAAGGCGTTTAAGATGAAAAGAGTAGTAAATTATATACTGGAAATCTTGAATGAATAATAAATTCAGTAATATTTTTCTTTAAATACAGCGATCATAACAGTTTCACGGTCCCCCTTCATTCATTTCAATTCTGAAGTGTTGTAAATTGGTTTGACCAGCAAAAGTTAAAGTCAATATAAAAGTCAAAATTTATCAGTGTTTTGTCTTTATCAAAATTGACATTTTGTGTGTGGCTTGAAAGTACAATTTCTAGGGTAACCTATGCCAGATTTTAATCAGATTAATAGACAGTATAAAGTTTTGTAGTAAACATTATAGTGTAGTGTTATGTATTCATGATTTTCCATATCAGTACAGAACGTGAAACTATCAGTTCAAATAGATTTTCTGGTTCTAAAATTCTACTATATTATGCAGTGTTACAACTTGTTGTTTTTCATGAATATATATCGACTTGTACAGGGAAGCCACTCAGTTAATGCCTAATTAGGCTGGCGACCGTATTATTGTCACATTGGTAGCATCTTCTGGTTTGCTTTTCAAATGGCACTGAGCACTATGGGACTCAACATCTGTGGTCATAAGTCCCCTAGAACTTAGAACTACTTAAACCTAACTAACCTAAGGACATCACACACATCCATGCCCGAGGAAGGATTCGAACCTGCGACCGTAGCGGTCACGCGGCTCCAGACTGAAGCGCCTTTAACCGCACGGCCACACCGGCCGGCTGGTTTGCTTTTGATCCATCCTGAAGTGTGATTGCATTTCGAACTTACTTGATGGATCATTGTTATTACAGAGTGGATGTAAGTCTGATTTGCCACCATTCAGGTACACGCGGTCGATATCTATGCGAAAATCGTTTCTCATAAGGTGAGTCCCGCTCACTTACCATAGCACAGGCTTTAACGAGTACTGTGTCAGGGATTACACAGGTACATTGTTTCTGGAGGTTTTTGCAATTTTACATTTTCTACAGCAAACTATACGGTGTCAACTTTCACACGGGAGTGGGAAAAACATTTACTGAAGCCTTTAAACTTTTCAAGTCAGCTCACAGCGCAATGCAGTATTATGATCGTTCCTTTTGACTGAAAATTGATGGTCACTCAATCAAAAATCGCTCTTGTCCAGGAGGGCCGTTAACATGGACTGTTAGTGCAGCCTTTTAGAGATAAAGGGGATTCCTAGGATCTAAGATTAGCAGACAACATTTTAACTCAGCACATGGAACAATGCTTTATCTCATTATGAGCAAGGAATGACGGAGATACAACGTTAGGGAGGTTCCGTCGTTGACGATATTGTTCTCATTCACCCACACTCCTTCCAGTCAGGTCTCTCACAAACGGGGAGAGCAGCTAAATACAACTGCAATCCTTGTTCCAACAAGCTGCTTAATAACGAAACTCCAACTGTTTTCTTCTGTGCTTACCACATCTTCTCCACTTCTGCTCTTCTCCTCAAACGCGAGGTTTGTTGTGCTATTGGTTTGATACGACCTTTCCAACTCAGGTAGCTTTACGTCACGGGTAGCTTCTCAATTTAAAAGAAAATGATATTTACTTCAGAATGAGATTTCCTCTCTGCAGCGGAGTGTGCGCTGATATGAAACTTCCTGGCAGATTAAAACAGTGTGCCGGACCGAGACTCGAACTCGGGACCTTTGCCTTTCACGGGTAAGTGCTCTGCCAACTGAGCTACCCAAGCACGACTCACTCCCCGCCCTCACAGCTTTACTTCCGCCAGTACCTCGTCTCCTACTTTCCAAACTTCACAGAAGCTCTCCTGCTCTCCTGGTAGAGCACTTGCCCGCGAAAGGCAAAGGTCCCGAGTTCGAGTCTTGGTCCGGCACACAGTTTTAATCTGCCAAGAAGTTTCATATCAGCGCACACTCCGCTGCAGAGTGAAAATTTCATTCTGGAAACATCCCGCACGCTGTGGCTAAGCCATGTCTCCGCAATATCCTTTCATCCAGGAGTGCTAGTTCTGCAAGGTTCGCAGGAGAGCTTCTGTTGAAAAGTAGGAGACGAGGTACTGGCAAAAATACGGGGCGTGAGTCGTGCTTGGGTAGCTCAGTTGGTGGAGCACTTGCCCGCGAAAGGCAAAGGTCCCCAGTTCGAGTTTCGGTCCGGCACACAGTTTTAATCTGCCAGGAAGTTTGATATTTACTTTCACTACAACGCCAACTGTCATTCTTGATTACGTGTCCAAGTTGAAACTCCGTTTTAAAATGTCTCTAGTAGATGGTTCGCATGTACATGGTGATGTGTTGGTAAATGTGCCAACACCTTGTAGATAAAGGGGGCCGAAAGGCACGCTATCTAACGCAGACGGGCGTGAATTCTGGAGCAGGATAAGTAGTGAATGGTAGCAAGAAAAGTATGCAGCTCCTCGAATACTTATCTTTTAATTCTTCATGTGTGTGAATACAGCATTCTTGATGAGACATTTCATACGATAACTGTCAACTACGTAAGGCTAATGGCGCCTTGCTAGGTCGTAGCCATGGACTTAGCTGAAGGCTATCCTAACTGTCTCTCGGCAAATGAGAGAAAGGCTTCGTCAGTGTAGTCGCTAGCAAAGTCGTCCGTACAACTGGGGCGAGTGCTAGTCCGTAACTCGAGACCTGCCTTGTGGTGGCGCTCGGTCTGCGATCACACAGTGGCGACACGCGGGTTCGACATGTACTAAATGGGCCGCGGCCGATTTAAGCTACCACCTAGCAAGTGTGGTGTCTGGCGGTGACACCACATTCCTCCCCCGCAAATCGGCGAACGGTCGTGTGATAAGGCTTCCGCCCGCCGTGGGGAGGACCCCATGTTGACGTATGCGATGAGGTGGGGAGCCTAACAACAGGCGAGGCTGTGCCACCCGCACCCGGCCATTCGGTCCGAGGCGAGCTAGGAAACGCCTGAAAACCTAGTCCAGGGTGCACGTCAACATGCGGTGCATGCCCCCGTAATGAGACAGGAGGGGCCGAAGGGTCGACCTCCATTGCGTCGGGGTATCCGACGCGCGAAGAGGCCATGTGGTCTGGAGCGGGCAAGAGTTCCATGGCGGAGGACAGCTGGTCCCGGGAAGCGATCGGCGGCGCGTGACCCAGGGAGGCGCTTGGCGGCTGCAGCGAAGCGTCGAATGCGGGCGGCGCCGGCGGGAGAACAGGCCTGGAGCAAAAGCAGGAGTCTGCCGCTGCACAGGAACCTGATGCGGCGGATGCAGCAAAGACATCAAGGTTCGATGAGGACGACCGTGGAGCAACTCAGCCGGCGAGCGACCATCTCGGGGCTGAGAGCGATACGATGACAAAAAGAGCAACAACGCGTCCTCCCGAGAATAAGACTCTTTCAACTTCAACATCTGTGACTTGAAAGTCCGGACCAATCTTTCAGCGGCACCATTTGACTGAGGCGAAAACGGCGCGGATGTCAGATGTTGAATACCATTGGCCTGGCAGAATGACTGAAATTCTGCTGACATGAATTGTGGGCCATTGTCGGAAACAATAGTCTGCGGAAGACCTTCAATGTAAAAGATAGCAGACAACGCTTGGATGGTGGCAGAGGACATCGTGGAAGACATCCTGACAACACAAGGAAAATTACTGAAGGCATCTACCAGAACCAACCATCGAGCATTCCAGAATGGACCAGCAAAATCGATGTGCTAGCGTTGCCAAGGGGAAGTGGCTTTTGGCCATGCAAAGACTTTCCGCGGCGGTGCGGATTGTTGTTCGGCACACGCCATGCAAGAAGAATACAGATTCGTAATCGCAGCATCGATTCCGAACCAAGTACAGTGCTGACGAGCAAGTTGTTTCGTTCGCACTATACCCCAATGTCCTTGGTGAAGAAGCCGTAAAACAGAGGACTGTAACGAACGCGGGACCACGACTCTGGACTGATCATTATCAGAACGCAACAACAAAACACCACGTCGAACAAAAAGTCTCTCCTTATGAGCAAAAAATCGGCGAACCAACGGATCCTCGATCCGAGACTTTGACAAAGGCCATTGCGTAGCAACAAAACGCAAAACGGTAGCAAGGACAGGGTCAGCAGCTGTGGCTGTAGCTACACGACGAAAATCAATCGGAAACGATTCGACCACTTCATCGGTTTCCGAATCAATGAACATGCAAGCAAGTTCGGAAGAATCGAATGCTTTATCCTCAGCAACAGGCAAACGGGACAACGCATCGGCGTTTCCGTGCTTAGCAGTGGACCAATACAAGGTATCGTAGCGGTACTGCGAGAGGAAAATCGACCAGCGAATGAATTTCTGCGCTGTACGCGGAGGTACAGGCTTGTTCGGATGAAAAAGCGATGTCAAAGGTTTGTGGTCTGTGATGATGGTAAAGTGACGACCATACAAGAAATCATGGAACTTTGTAACACCAAAGACGAGAGCCAAAGCTTCTTTCTCTATCTGTGAGTAATTTCTTTGCGCAGACGAGAGCAATTTGGACGCAAAGGCAATAGGGCGATCATGCGAGCCAACTTTGTGCGCAAGCACAGCACCGATCCCGAAATCCGTTGCATCTACCATCAACAAAAGGGGTTTCTGGGGATCGAATGGCGTAAGGCAAGTATTAGAAAGCAACACCGATTTCAACTGGCGAAAGGCGCGTTCACATTCCGTCGTCCAGACGAACGGAACACCTGTACGGCGTAAGCGATGAAGCGGAGCTGAAATAGAAGAGGCAATGCGCACATTCACTCACACCTTGTGAGTCTAAATCGTGTAATGCGTGAGGAACATTGCGCGCTCTGAAAAATTTCGGTTGCGCCTTTACTTTCAGTTCCAAATGTGCTTCATAATTCTTAGCGCAACCAAGGCCCAGTGCAAAAATGTCTGCAAATTCTTCACACAGACGAGAAACACTATCTGAAGGCACAGTCTGATTCACTGATAGGACCTGATTTACTATAGACATGTTAAACAACTGAAATAAATCTAAACCAAACAAGTTCACTGCAGTAGAAGAACGTAAAATGACACAAGTTTTGTTTGTCCCTTATAGGTTGCAAGAAGGGTGCACTGTCCTAACACAGGGATCTGCTGTCCTGAATAACTTTTTAACTGAACATTTGCGGCACGCAACGGACGTTTGCCCAGTTGTTTGTACGTGTCATGATTGAGCAATGAAACTGCAGCTCCGGTATCGAGCTGGAATGGTATGACCTTGCCATTAAAGTCCAAATCTACAAAAAGTTTGTTGTCCTGCTGACGACAAGAGCGACTGTCTCGTGCAATTTGAACTGACACAGGGACAGCATCACCTGCTAATTGACGTGATTGCCGGCGACGTCGACGCACAGTATTTGTGGGACGAACACAGTCACTGTTAGAGAAAGTGGCACTGGACGAAGTGGAATTAACTACATGAATGTCCATGGGCGAAGGTCCACGAGCCTGAGTGTTCTTGGTTCGATTCCGGCGCGAAGCAAAGGGCCTGGAATGATTGTGATTGTCTGATCTGAGCTTTTTCTGGCAAACACTTTGAACATGTCCTTTCTTATTACAAAAAAAGCAAATAGCTTGGAGTGACGGGCAATGTTCACGCGAATGTCTAGTTGCACACCGCGGGCATGATTTCACTGCAGTTGTGTGCTGGCGCGGCACACCTGGTGTAGAGCGTGGCGGCAGCTGGGCAGACGTGCGCGAGGGCAATTTACCGGGCCGCGCAGCGCGCCCGGCCGGCCGATTAATTTTACACACGGCTGGCGAAGTCGCAAAAGATTCCTGAGCACAGTCAAGTGTGTCTTGCCTATCCAATATGTCTATCACATGTTGAAGGGAGGGATTAACTAGTTTCAAAATTTGCTCCCGTATACGAACATCAGAAACGTTCTGTGCAATTGCATCGCGTACCATTGTATCTGAATAAGGAAGGCCACAGTCACATTCAAACGCACAATCCCTAGTAAGGCCTTGCAAAGTTGCAACCCACTCCCTATTAGTTTGACCGGCAGTACGTTTTGTAGGAAAAAAAGTATACCTTTTTGCAACTACATTAACTGTTTCTTTGAAATAGGCGTCCAATGCCGACAAAATTTCCTCGTAGGACAGAGTTGCTACGTCGCGGCGGGGAAATAATTTCACTATCACACGGTACGTTTGCACCCCTACACACGACAATAAATGAGGCTGCCGCTCGTTACCTTGAATTCTGTAGGCGGCGAGATGGAATCCAAATTGGCGTGACCACTCAGTCCAGGTCTCGTGCTGTGCATCAAAATTGCGAAACTGCGGTGCAACTGCACGTTGTGGCTGCGGGAGCGATGAAGCGGCGGCCGCCGCATCGGTTTGAATGGCACGTTGACCCTGGACGAGCTGTCCAAGGGCATCCAATAACGCCTGCGTCTGCTGATTCTGCAAGCGATAAAATTCGGACAGTACATCTGGAGATTGTGGCGAAGCCATGACACAAGTAAATGTAAGCAATTAGAAAGAACAAGACCCTTTCCCTCGTCGCCAATGATGTGTTGGTAAATGTGCCAACACCTTGTAGATAAAGGAGGCCGAAAGGCACGCTATCTAACGCAGACGGGCGTGAATTCTGGAACAGGATAAGTAGTGAATGGTAGCAAGAAAAGTATGCACCTCCTCGAATACTTATCTTCTAATTCTTCATGTGTGTGAATACAGGATTCTTGATGAGACACTTCATACTATAACTGTCAACTATGTAAGGCTAATGGCGCCTTGCTAGGTCGTAGCCATGGACTTAGCTGAAGGCTATCCTAACTGTCTCTCGGCAAATGAGAGAAAGGCTTCGTCAGTGTAGTCGCTAGCAAAGTCGTCCGTACAACTGGGGCGAGTGCTAGTCCGTAACTCGAGACCTGCCTTGTGGTGGCGCTCGGTCTGCGATCACACAGTGGCGACACGCGGGTCCGACATGTACTAAATGAACCGCGGCCGATTTGAGCTACCACCTAGCAAGTGTGGTGTCTGGCGGTGACACCACACTTGGAATGTTAAGTATATAGGTGACCGGTGAGTACACGGTGTTCAAAGACCTGGATTTCAGTATGTCCATGCAACTATACGTCTCCTCTCACCATAACGGTTGGGGCAACAAAATTGTCGTGCTCGGCAGTGTTTCTGTACGCAATACGTATTACCATTACCTCTTGGAGTCTGAGGGTATATTAGCACTATTGAACACAATGGTGCAGGTTTTATGGTGCGGGGAAGCATTATGTTACGTGGGTATCTTAGAACATGTTGCTCTCGCCGGTCAGCGTTACTGTGACACTGTACTATTTCCGCATGTACGTCTTTTCACGGGTTCATTTGGCTCTGGGTTTATTTTTGTGGATAACATTAAATGACCGCACGTTGCAGAGATTGTACTGCCGTCGGAGGAGATCACGCATACTATTAAGAACCACGTCCGCCTTTTTTAAAATACAGCGGAACATCATGAATAGCGGTGACTTCAGTATGATTATTGTTTTTGGATATATCTGTGATTTCTTTTCGTGTCATCTTGTATTTCTTCCAGTTACCTGGTGTACAGTAGTGCAACAGTTTTTTCTGTATATGGTCCAAGTTCCATCGAGCTAAGCTATTTGGCAGTTAGATATAATGAGAAAGTTATTTTCATCTCTAAGGTTTGCGCTCCGTATAGGTTGGCACAGGTTGGTATGTTTGTGTCAACACCGATCCGGTCTCTCCATAATCAGTGATACATTTTGAAATGATAGCTGCTTTTAATTTTATGTTTGTCACCAGTCTTCTGACTCGCCTGATGCGGTGCGCCACGAATTCCTATCCTGTGCCATCCTGTTCATCTCAGACTAACAATTATTACCAATGTCCTCAATTATTTGATATATATATTCAAATCTCTATCTTTTCCTACAGTTGTCACTTTCTACGGCTCCCTAGAGTACAAAATATGTTAATTCCTGATATGTCCTGTCTGTACCTACTTCTTGACGGGGTATTCCATAAGTGCCCTTCCTACCTGATTGCTGAGAGAACCTTCACATTTCATATTTATTCCGTATCATTCTGTGACACCACATCTGGAACGGTACCATCCTCTTCTTTTCTGGTTTTTCCACTGTCGATGATTCAAGTTCTTCCTCAAATTAAGGTCATTGTTTGAAACTACTAACTAGACTTCCGTCACAGCGGAATACCGTCTTTGACTGTGCTGGTCTGTCCGTTGCGTTTTCATCACTTCGCCCGTCACGCATAACTTTGCTTCAAAGGTAGCAGAATTTCTTAATTTAATTTACCAATTGGTTCGTTTCCGCCACTCCTCATTACATTCGTCTTTCTTTAGTTTACTCTCAGTGCACATTATGGGTTTATTAGATTGTTATTATAAGTCGGTGAATCTCGATGATAAAATCTTCTCGGGTTGACAGCCGAGTCAATGTGTTGTTCTCCAGCAACGTCTCAGTAAGTTTCTTACTTTCAATCTTCAGGTGAAGTCATGGTATCTTCGCCTGAAGATGGCAAGTAAGAAACTTGCTGAAACGTTGCTGTAGAACAACACATTGACTCGGCTGTCAACCTGAGAAGATTTTATCATAGATTGTTATCCTTTTCCGTAGTTTCTGTAATTCTTCTCCGAGGACAGCAATGTTAACAGGTAACCTTGCCATACGTAACTTTTCACGCTAAGCTTTAATTCCACTTCTGAACTGTTTTTTTATACCCTCAATTGTTTCTGCAATTTGTAGGTTGTGACGGTTGACATGTACTCGAAAAAGACTGTATCCTTTCTGTTATATCCTCGCCAGTAATGCCACCCGAGCCCGCTGCCAAAAGGTTGGCAGCATCAAAGTCCGGACGCCGTCCGCATAAGCAGCGCCAGCGAGACAGCAAATCGCCGCAAGTCTGCGCGCGCCACCGCTGGCTTCTGGGTTCTTAAGCGCTGGAGTGGCGAGCGCTAGGACAGTTCTGTATTCGCCGCTCAGTTGTATACTCGCCACCGAATTGTGTACTTGCTAGTCAGTTGTGTGTTCATCACAGCCGAGTTGTTGTTTGTCGTCAGCCGACGCTGACCTAGCCGCGTCGACTCGAACTAGACAGATTTCTGTAGACACAGAGTTCACTACTGTGTTACTGTATCTTCGTTAATAAAGATAAGTACCGACTTTTATTTAATCAGAGTGTTTGGGTTTTCATCTTTCTGTTCACTGTTCCAGCGGACCGGTCGGCCCGCTATTAAAAGTGTGGCGGTGACTTCGTAAGCCGTTTCTACAGCGAATTGCTTGTCGCTACGAACACCGCCACAAAACTTTCCTTGCGCCCTACTTAAATCGACTAGTTTCCTCTTGGTATTCTGCTCTGATTGGCCCTTCGTTGTCGTTGTGTATTATCCTTCCATCCCAATAGCTTACACGTATTCTTTTTGCGAATTTCGAAAATCTTGCACTTTTCGCGATGAAGGACATTCAGACCAATTTACTTCTTCTGAAAACGTTTCAACAGATCCCTCACGTATCTTTTGATGCAGCCTGCCTTTGTATCTCAACTGCCTGCCTGAAAAGCGGACAAAGGTGGTAGTACATTATAGTTCAGTGCCGAAACGTGCACAATACTGGTGCACCGCTTCGTGACGAATTTGCTAGAAAAGCTGATCTACCTCTGCGCCCTAGGCATTGTCCAAATAAATTGCGACTGATAAACGAGTACACCATCAAGAGCGATAGGGGAGTTAAAGCAATAGTTTGTACTTGCAGTGTCTTATGGATGTAACCCTCGTGAAATATATTAATGTAACTTTTGTGTTCAAATGTTATGTATGGAGGGGGGGAAAGGAAAGGAATAGAAAGGGAAGGAACAGTTGTACCGGGACTTGATGCAGAATGAGCTGCGACCAGCGAAACTGTGTGCTGGACCGCAACTACAACTCGTGATCATATGCTTACTAGGCAGCGGTGTCCATCACTGCGCCACCCGGACACAGTGTCGCAAATGCGCTAGCTATCTCCCGGGCCGACTCATATTCCCACCTAACGCCAGCTATCCACAGTCCCTGTCCATCTCCATCATGATCGCTAATTTTAGATTTCCACCAGAGGTCGAACGTAAACGTGCATCCGCGCTGAAGGTTGTGGATTCATCGCCCAACGAGGAGAATCAGTTACATGGATACGTGGTGTCTGTTCTTTCGGACTTGTTCGAAAGAAAAGATACCACGCACTCATGTGAGAGTTTTAATGTGTTTCTAGCCAACAACAACTTGCAGTTACATTACTGCTTAATAAGCGATAGCAAGTGATTACGTATTTTGTATGAAGCTACAAGTGTTACATTGAGATGCCGTGAGCGATATGCAGTTACTGTCTAGGTTAAAAAACCTATTGGCAACCCTTTTGTTTTTTGAATTGTTGTGGATCTGTACTCAGCGAAATGAAGAAAAAGTTAACAGGGGAAGATATGCTAAATACATTTTTACTGTGATGTACCGAAACAGCTTAGAACAAAAACTGTAGACTCAGTACTGATTACATCGAGATGGACCAAGCAAGTATCAGGTGTAAAACATATAAGTGACCGATTTTTGCCGGCCCGTGTGCCAGAGCTGTTCTAGACGCTACAGTCTGGAACCGCGCGAACGGTACGGTCGCAGGTTCGAATCCGGCCTCGGGTTGGACGTGTGTGATGTCCTTATGTTAGTTAGGTTTAAGTAGTTCTAAGTTCTAGGGGACTGACGACCTCAGAAGTTAAGTCCCATAGTGCTCAGAGCCATTTAAACCATTTTACCGATTTTTAAAACTGGACATCATGTTTTATGATTAACCCACTACTATAGTAAGGATACACGCAGTGGTGACAGAAGTCATGGGATAGCGATATGCACATATGAAGGGTTTATTTCAATAGTGGTACAAGTCCAGTTTTGTTCATTTTGAGATACAGGACCCTAAAGTTAAATCAGCGCTGAAAAATCTGCAGTTGAGATACCAGAAATATTCAAGCATATGGCTTCTTGCTAGAGCAACTTTCATATGCTGCGTCACATATGTGACAAACCATGTGAAAGTTGCTGTGTGTGGACCGGTTACTCCTGTAACCGAAATATCAGATCTGAAGATGGTTCTAGAAGAACCGAAACCGGTCATATGAATAAAAATTTTGCAATCAAGACGGGATATAAGTATCATCGTAAAATCACTGATTGTGGCTATCCCATCAGACATTATGTGTCTTTTTGCAACGTTCGCGATTAGTTTGAAGAACATTCTGGACAATTCGAACGAATGATTTGGCCACCCAGATCGACCGAAATGAATTCCAAAGGACATTTATGGGGCATAATCAAGAGACTAGTTCGTGCACAAAATTATGTACCGGAACACTTCCGCAATTATGGACGTCTACAGAGAATGAATGGCTCAGTATTTCTGCAGGGGCTTCCAACGACTTATTGACTCCATGAGACGTCGACTTCCTGCACTACGCCGGCAAAAGAAGATTCCACATGATGTACCCCTTAACTTTTGTCACCTCAGTGTACGCAGTAAATGTGAATAAACTTTCAAATGGGAAGAATAATTTTTTAACAAGCTTTGCCAAATCGTGGGAAAAAATACCCAGCTACAACGAGGTAATATTACTTGGACATTTAAACGGCCTATTTCACTGAAAAGGCACAGATGTGATAAGACATTATGAACAGGTAGTATTAAATAACGATGGTCAGAGACTAATAAAAATAGGTAGAGAATATGAGTACTTAGCTGCAAACATCTCACTTCGACAAAGAAAAATACTCACATTCGCTTAGAAAGGCCCAACGCATGATATTTGATCTATCATTAAATTAATGATAGTCCACAGAAACAGGATATTCGGCATGAAGGAATTCAGTAAGAGAGAAGTAACAGCATTTATAAAACCTGAATGTCCCTTCAAAATAATGAGATCTAATGAAAAAAGTACAAAGAACGAAACTTGTCTAGCTTGAAGGGGCAAACCAGATGGCGCTATGGTTGGTCCGCTAGATGGCGCTGCCATAGGTCAAACGAACATCAACTGCGTCTTTTTAAATTGAAACCCCCATTTTTTATTACATTTTCGTGTAGTACGCAAAGAAATATGAATGTTTCAGTTAGACCACTTTTTTCGCTTTGTAATAGATGGCGCTGTAATAATCACAAACATATGGCTCACAATTTTAGACGAACAGTTGGTAACAGGTAGGTTTTTTAAATTGAAATACAGAACGTAGGTACCTTTGAACATTTTATTTCGGTTGTTCCAATATGATACATGTACCTTTGTGAACTTATCATTTCTGAGAACGCATGCTGTTACAGCATAATTACCTGTAAATACCACATTAATGCAATAAATGCTCAAAATGATGTCCGTCAGCCTCAATGCATTTGGCAATACGTGTAACGACATTTCTCTCAACAGCGAGTAGTTCGCCTTCCGTAATGTTCGCACATGCATTGACAATACGCTGACGCATGTTGTCAGGCGTTGTCGGTGGATCACGATGGCAAATATCCTTCAACGTTCCCTACAGAAAGTAATCCGGGGACGTCAGATCCGGTGAACGTGTGGGCCATGGTATGGTGCTTCGACGACCAATCCACCTGTCATGAAATATGCTGTTCAATACCGCTTCAACAGCACACGAGCTATGTGCCGGACATCCATCATGTTGGAAGTACATCACCATTCTGACATGCAGTGAATCATCTTATAGTAAGATCGGTAGAACATTACACAGGAAATCCGCATACATTGCTCCATTTAGATTGCATCGATAAAATGGGGGCCAATTATCCTTCCTCCCATAATGCCGCAGCATACATTAACCCACCAAGGTCGCTGATGCTCCACTTGTCGCAGCCATGGTGGATTTTCCGTTGTCCAATAGTGCATAATATGCCGGTTTACGTTACCGCTGTTGGTGAATGACGCTTCGTCGCTAAATAGAACGCGTGCAAAAAATCTGTCATCGTCCCGTAATTTCTGTTGTGCCCAGTGGAAGAACTGTACACGACGTTCGAAGTCGTTGCCATGCAATTCCCGGTACATAGAAATATGGTGCGGCTGCAATCGATGATGATGTAGCATTCCCAACACCGACGTATTTGAGATTCCCGATTCTCGCGGTGTTTGTCTGCTACTGATGTGCGGATTAGCCGCGACAGCAGCTGAAACACCCACTTGGGCATCATCATTTGTTGCAGGTCGTGGTTGTCGTTTCACATGTGGCTGAACACTTCCTGTTTCCTTAAATAATGATACATGTACTATGTCGTCCAGGATACATCTACTATCCGGCGAACGGTCCGGACACTTGGGTGATGTCATCCAGGATACCGAGAAGCATACACAGCACACGCTCGTTGGGCATTTTGATCACGATAGTCATACATCACCACGATATCCACCTTTTCCGCAATTGGTAAACGGTCCATTTTAACAAGGGTAATGTATCACGAAGCAAATACCGTCCGCTCTGGCGGAATGTTACGTGATACCACGTGCTTATACGTTTGTGACTATTACAGCGCCATCTATCACAAAGCGGAAAAAATGGTCCACCTAAAACACTCATATTTCTTTACGCACTACACGAATATGCAATAAAAAATGGGGGTTCCAATTTAAAGAAGCGCAGTTGATACCCGTTTGACCTATGGCAGCGGCATCTAGCGGGCCATCCATAGCGCCATCTGGTTTCCCCCTTTAGACGAGTTTCGTTCTTTTAGTTTTTTCGTTTGATGCTTATTTCGTGAGATATTTGGCCCGGTCACTATCAATGGACCACCCTGTATATAAGTGAAACAATAGTGCAGAAACCCGTGCTTGAAATAGACTTGCTGAGATAATATACAAGGGAATGCACACTATTTTTTTAAATCCATCTTTTATTCTACATGTTTGAAAGTTTTACAGTGTGTAGATACATCCATTAGGAATAATATTTTCATTTCTCCACATAATTTCCATCCCTCTCAACTGCCTTACGTCATCTTGGAACCAGCGCCTGTATACCCGCACGGTAGAATTCTGGACTAACCTGTTGGAGCCACTGTTTGGCAGCGTGTACAAAGGAGTCATCATCTTCAAATCTCGTTCCAGGAAGAGAGTCTTTCAGTTTCCCAAAGAGATGATAGTCACATGGAGCCAGGTCAGGACTTTAAGGCGGGTGTTTCAGTGTTGTCCACTGGAGTTCTGTGTTCGCTTCCATGGTTTTTTTAACTGACGTGTGGAAGTTCATTGTCGTGCAACAGCAAAACATCCTGCTTTTGCCGATGTGGTCGAACACGACTCAGTCGAGCTTGAAGCTTCTACAGTGTCGTCACATATGCATCAGAATTTATGGTGGTTCCACTTGGCATGATGTCCACAAGCATGAGGCCTTCGGAATCGAAAAACACTGTAACCATAACTTTTCTAGCAGAAGGTGTGGTTATGCATTTATTTTTCTTGGGTGAATTTGCATGATGCCACTGCATTGATTGCCACTTCGTCTCTGCTGAAAAATGACAGAGCCATGTTTCATCACCTGTCACAGCTCTTCCAAGAAATTCATTTCCGCCATTCTCATACTGTTCCAAAAGTTCGCTGCATACCATTATTCTTGTTTCTTTGTGAGCCACTGTCAACATCCTGGGAACCCACCTGGCACAAACCTTTTTGAACGCCAACACTTTCAGTATTCTGCAAATACTTCCTTCCCCTTTCCCAACGTAGCGTGACAATTCGTTCACTGTGATGCGTCTGTCAGCAGTCACCAATTCGTTAACTCTCTGCACATTGTCTGGAGTGTGTGCAGTACGAGGCCTGCCTCTGCGAGGACAATTCTCAACATTGCCGTGCCCGCTTTCATCGCGTAACCTGCTTGCCCACCGACTAACTGTACTGCGATCGACAGCAGCATTTCCATACACCTTTTTCAACGTCTTGTGGATGTTTCCCACTGTCTCGTTTACACAGCACAGGAATTGTATGACAGCACGTTGCTTCTGACGAACGTCAAGTGTATGAGCCATCTTGAAGACATGCTGTGACAGCGCCACTCGCGGAAACAGGTTGAACTAAGTTTGAAAACAAGCGGGGAGGATGTATCTACCCAAGTAAAACTTTCACACATGCAGAACAAAAACTGTATTTTTACAAAAATATTGTGCATTTCTTTTGGAGTGACCCTCTCAGTATTAAGGTGGTGTTTCAAAATTGACTGGAGAGAAAATTACAGGGGTTGGACAAAAATTTGAAACAGCACGAGAAATGCATGTATCGACATAAATACAGATGGTTGCCAAGTCTGCAGGTATACATGAAATCATTCGCAGTTGCGAATATAGACAACTATCAGGTGAATAATGGAATGACAACAATGAAAATTTGTGCCTGACCGGGATTCGAATACGGGTTTCTCGCCTGTAGCAAGCGGTCCCCTTACAATTTGGCTATCCGAGCACGACTCACGGCCACACCCAAACTTCTATTTGCCGCATGCATGCATGCATGCATGTCCGAAGGGACAGAGAATTGTAATTCGGAGAGGCACTGCAATATCGTAAAGTGTGCAGGCTGTGCTGGGGAATGTCCTCAGTACGTTGCAGGAATTAGTCGTGGTCAGAATAGTGGTGTTGTTGTGAGTGCACTATGTCGGAGCTAAACCACTTATAAGTTACGTAAATTCCCGTAACAAGAAAACGTTGTACTGAAGTCATAAAACCTGGGCTAAGGAACAGTGGAAGAATGCCATTTGGTCGGATGAGTTTACGTCCCAGGAGCGAAAGATGGCGGAGCGTAGGCGACCATTTGGGCAGTCATATCGTGATATGCCATGGGCTCCATAGTGTTCTGAAATGTCGCATTACAATCCTTTGGTTTGATGAGTCCCACCCTATGGTCAATGTTTGTTCTCCAGTAGTGATCCTATGTTCCAAGATGAGAGGGCCCATGTTCAAAACTCCCATCGTTCAGGACTGATGTGAGCACGAGGATGAACTGTCCCATCTCCCCTGTCCACCACTGCTCAAAATGGTTCAAATGGCTCTAAGCATTTTGGGACTTAACATCTGAGCTCATCAGAACTACTTAACTAACCTAAGGACAACACACACATCCATGCTCGAGGCAGCATTCGAACCTGCGACAGCAGCAGCAGCGCGGTTCTGGACTGAAGCGCCTAGAACCGCCTGGCCACAGTGTGCACCACTGCCATCAGGTGTCAATATCACTGAGCCATTGTGATCTACTTTGAAGAGAAGGCTGTGTGATCAGTGTCAATCTCCACCATCGTTACCTGAACTTGCCACTATTTTGCAGGAAGAATGTTGTAAGGCTGCTTTGAAAACAATACAGGACCTGAGAAGACTGGAAGCTGTCCTGAACACGAACCAGTTGCCTACACTGTATTAGACATGCTGATGCGTTTTGGTGTTTCCATATTGTTGACCAACTCCTGCATTTCTCAACTGGATACATACAGAAGAACAGGTATATGATCAATTTAAGGGCCCTGTCTCCCAAGTGCACACAGAAGCTTTAAGGATTTGAAGGAACAAATATGTGGAAAAATTCAATGAGAAGTTAGAACATTGGCTTATGGAGAAGAAAAAAGTCTACCTCAATTTGTTATCAGAAAAGACAGCTCAAGCTAGAAAAGATTTTAAGTAAAAGTATCAACGCTATGGTGAAAAAGGGAGAGAATACCACTGAGATAATGTGCGTACATGAACTGATAATAGCGTCCGCTACAGGAAAAGTGCTCTTAGCCCTGGATAACCATAAATAATATGACAAAAATTGGAAATTTGTGGTAAGTTCCTATGTAACCAAACTGCAGAGGTCATCGGTCCCTAGGCTTTTTTATTCCCTAGGCTTACATGTTACTTAATCTAACTTAAACTAACAAGCTAGGGACAACACACACACATGCATATCCGAAGGAGGACTCGAACCTCCGATGGGTGGAGCCTCACGAACCGGGCCAAGGCACCCCTGACCACGTGGCTACCCTTTCTGGTCAAAAAATATGAGAACTAGTGAAAGAAACAGACATACGTGTAGGTAATATCACTAGCTCAGTTGATTACACACTGCACATGTCGTAAGAATACTGACAGCAGTATACAACGAAGGAGGTGGTTTTAGGCTGTGAGAAGGCAGTTGAGGGAATAACAAGGGAAGTTGAGAAGAACGCTCTAATGCGGACCAAAATTAACACCCCTCATGGTCCAGGAAATGTTAGTAAGGAATACTAGAAATAAGGAAGTAAAAATGTATAACATCTGTTTGTAATTTTTAATGCAATAGGACCTATTTAGGGAGTGTAACATGTCGTATATTAGTAATATCTTTAAAGAGAGGGACAATAAGTCATGTTACAATTACAGGGGCATTAGTACAATTCCTTGAAACTTACCTATTTGTTTTCCACTTCCATTGATTGCCATTGTGTTTTGTGTTTAGCAGATCACGGCAACTATCTTTGCTCAATTTTATGAGTATACTGTGTAGCGGCAACACAGTTTAAGATAGGAAAGTTAGATTTGGTGCATTATTTTGGAGCACACAAGTTACAGCGAGGTGTGGGCCAGATTGCAGTAATTTACGCTGACCAGCAGTTTCGAAGTGGAATGGAGGCCATAGGGCTGTCGAACTGCTGAAAAGAGTAAACGCAGTGGTATGCATGGCACAACTTGCAGGCAGATGGGGCCCACTGGCGCAACCTAGATGTTATGAGTACGTGACTCGGAGCAGCGCATTAGCAAAACAGAGGCGCACAGCCGAGTATAAATAGGTGCCGTTTTCTAATGAGAGTCATTCAATTGTGGCAGCCCTCCTGCACGGCGGGGCATGTCACACCACCAGCTACACACGGCAGCAGATGGGGCACCAGCATTCCAGTCCATCGCGGGTCGCTGGTTCGACCCTCTGAGCCTGATGCGGGGTACTCAGCCAGCCACTCAGTGGCGGGGTACTCCAGGGCTCACTACCGCGGGCAGTAGTCCTGGCTTCCAACACACACTGGAGGCATCTCGAGGCGAGGGCCGCAGATTCGGACGCTGGAATGCGGGCACTTGTGGTCACCGCGATCTCAGCCACGCCAGCGAGGAAGGAAGCACCTGGGTGCTTGGCGGCTCCCAGTGGAGCAGTGCTGAGTCAACAGGGAAGAAGACCACTGAGCCGGTTGCCAGATTAGCCCTGACGACACGGTCCTACAAGGCCAACACACAGCACTGCATTGCAGTGGGTCACTGGATCGGTGGCATCAGCATTGCGGGACCCTGTGACTTGTTCCAAGGTGAACGAGGCACTGTAGTGGAAACAAATAAATCATTTGAAAGGTCCTCATGGAGTTTTAATGTGGCACCTCCTGGTAACAGCCACTACTTTTGGTGTCAGAATAGCGGACGTCATTAGTCCAGTACGATGTTCAAGCCCACAGCCTGCATTATGGTCACAAGATGTGGTGAGTTTTGACTAGTTTTCTTTTGAGTATTGGACGTTTTCTTGCCCTTTTTTTTGTTTTTTTCGAGTATGGCTCCTGGCAAGCCACATTTTAGATGTTTTGCGTAGGCATATTTTTTTTTTTTTTTTTTTTTTTTTTGTAAGAATAAGTGTTAGTGTATTTGGGGCAGTAAGATTTTCTTTTATCGTGGCATTTAATTACCCTTGTATCGGTTTATGATGATACTGAGTGTGATGATATGGAGTAGTATGAAGGCAGGTTTTTATCATACATAAATTTTTTGTTTTGGGACTAACTGGGAATGAAAGCAACACAATGGCAGAGTCAAGGACGCAAGGTGTGTCAGAAGGAGAAGCGGTGCGGATTTTGATGGAAAAGATAGCACAACTGACAGTGGACAATACGCAGTTGAGAAGTGAATTAACATCTAGAAGTGAGCAGGAAACCACATCAGATCAATCATTGTTGCCTAGGATGCTGCAGCAGGAGATTGATCCAGCTGCTGCGAGTTTGATTATTCCATTTTCTGGCAAGGCATCTGAGGATATGCGTTCGCTTGTGGAGGACTTGGAAATTTCAGCTGTGATGAATGGTTGGTGTGATAAACAGTTGTTACATGTATCCAAGATTAGATTAACGGGTGAAGCGAAGACATACGTAAGGTTTTCTGGGGCCTTAAGGAAGTCTGGACAGTTAAAGCAGTTGAAGCAGGGGCTTCTACAAAGGTACAAGAAATACAATAGCGCTCGGTACTTTAGAGAAAGGTAGAGTACAATGACCAAGAGAAAGGGGGAGATGGTAGAGAAATTTGCGGACAGAATAAGAGAAATTAACGTGTATACTTACGAGTAGGGTCAGAGAAATGAAATGAATAGCGTTCTGTTGCAGGAGGCCAACCAAAGGGCACTTAATGTATTTTTGAGAGGGTTACCGGCGCATATGTCACGGAAAGTGCGTGAAGGGACTCAGAAAGATTTGTATTTGTCCATTTAGCTGGCAATTAAATGTGAGGAAATAGACATGGCAACAGGGGTATGCGACAGGCAAACAGTGTTTACAGTGGATATAAAATGTTATAAGTGTGGTCGTACGGGACATGTGCGGAGGCAATGTACCCTGTCACCAAGGAATAGAGGAAAGGGTGGAAATCAGCAGCGTGGAGGATGGAGAAGTGGAGATAGGAGAGGTGGACAATCGTTAAACAACATAGGGGGCCAAAGACCCACCTAAGGGAGCTCCTGTTTAATTTCAATGCTACGAATACGTATGCAGAGGTGGAAAGTTCAGTGGTAGGATCCATAGGAACAGAAAAGTTTAAGATTTTGTTGGACACAGGGGCGCAAGTACTAGGAATATAATGGGACGAAGGAAGCTAGGCCCACCACGTTATAGGTTGCGTGGAGTGGGGGATAAGGAGCTCACACCTTTGGGGTCGGTGACAGTTGACTTTCGAATAGAGAAAGTCCGATTCAATACATGCATGGAGGTAGTACCATGGGTAAGCGAGGGCTACGACATGATACTAGGAGTAGATTTCTTGCATCAACATCATTTGACCTTGGACAATGAATTTTGGAACTTGGTGGAATGTTATTTCAGTTAGGGGTAACTGTTGTCAATGCAGAGCTGTCACGGGGAGCGTTCAACGTAATGAGCAAACCAAATGAACCGTGTACATTTGCATTAAGGCTTAATTCGCATGAGTGTGCGTCTAGTGGCACCGAGAAGTCACTTTCGGAAAGTGTGGAGTCGAATCCACCTGTGTGTACAGTATGTGTTATTGAACCATTGGAGGATAATGAAGTTTTAGGTCCATTGGGTTGTTTTGTGAAACGTAGTGTTGTACGCGTACAGGAGGGGAGCCACGGGCGAGTAGTTCCCGTGAACGTGGATAATGTTAGCGCTGTAGACGGGAATTTGAGGAAAGGAGTTTTTGTAGTAAATTTGGACGTGCCAGATGACGAAGACTGGTGTTTGAGAGGTAGGCGAAGCGATCAACCACTAACTGCCGATAGAACTGCATTGCGTGACAAAATTGTGCATTTTAAAGGAGGAGAAAGAACCGACAGCAAACGAACACCGACAACAATAGTCCAGGTAAACATACAAGTTGCAGGCACAGGACGAAGAGATAAAAGTAGTATGTGTGAGGATTTCCTTACGTTGTCAATTAATTGCTGGATGTATTCCAGGCTCTGTCTTCCTCCACAGTTTTGACCTTTACAGCTTCCTCTAGTACCATGGAAGTTATTCTCATGTCTTAATAGATGTCCTATCATCCTGTCCCTCCTCCTTGTCAGTGTTTTCCACATATTCCTTTCTTCTACGATTCTGCGCAGAACCTCCTCATCATTTACCTTACCAGTTCACCTAATTTTCAACATTCGCCTGTGGCACCACATCTCAAATGCTTCGATCTCTTCTGTTCTGGTTTTCTAACAGTCCATGTTTCACATCCATACAATGCTGTGCTCCAAACGTACATTCTGAGAAATTTCTTCCTCAAATGAAGGCCTATGTTTGATATTAGTAGACTTCTGTTGTCCAGGAATATGAGGATACTGAACGGATAATTCAGTATGTAAAGGTTGATGAAGACCTAATAGTCATGCAGGATTGGAATGCGGTTGTTGGGGAAGGAGCAGAAGAAAGTGTTAAGCAGAATATGGGCTTGATAGTATGAACGAGAGGGGATAAAAACTAATTGAGTAAAGCAGAAGTATCACTCAGTAATAGCGAATACGCTGTTCAAGAATCACGAGAGAAAGATATATATTTGGTAAAAGCCGACAGCTAAGGGAAGAATCACCTTAGATCACATAAAGGCGAGGCAGAGATTTCGAAATCGGATTGTAAGTCATGCCTAGGAGCAGATACAGACTCAGATTACAGTTCAGTAATGATGAAGATTAGGCTGAAGTTTAAGAGGCAAGTCAGGAAAATCAGTGCTAAAAGAGGTGGGATGAGGGAGCACTAACAAATAAACTGATACTCTTGAAGTTTTCTGAGGCTATAGATGCTGCAACAATGAATTCAGTAGGCATTTCGGTTGAAGAGGAACAGACATATCTAAAAAAGACAATCACAGAAGTTGCAAAGAAAGAGATAGCTACAAGCAAGGCAAATGCAAAGAAACGATGTATAGCAGAAGTGGATCGAGGAAAGAAGGAAATACAAAAATGTGAAGGGATATTTAGAAAGAGAGAAGTACAAGTCACTTAAGAACGAAATAAATAGGAAGTGCAGGGAAGCTAAGACGAAGTGTTTGCATGAAAAATGTGAAGAAATCGGAAAAGAAATTATTGGCGGAAGGACTGGCTCAGCACACAGATAGGTCACAGTAACCTTCCGTGAAATTAAAGGTAAGGACTACAACATTTAGAGAGCAGTGGAAAATTCACTGTTAAATGTAGAGGAGAGAGAGTGTGTAGATAGGTGGAAAGGGTACGCTGAAGGCCTCTATGATGACGGAGCTACGTGACGCCGTTGTTAGCACACTGGACTCGCGTTCGGGAGGACGACGGTTCAAACCCGCGTTCGGCCATTATCATTTCGGTTTCCCGTGATTTTCCTAAATCGCTTCAGATACATGTCGGGATGGTTTCTGTGAAAAGACACGGCTGACCTCCTTCCCCATCCTTCCCGAATCTGATTGGACCGATGACTTCACTGGTTGGTCCTCTGCCCGAATCAACCAACCACCATCTATGAGGAGGACTTGCCTTATGAGATGAGGGAAGGAGAAACAGGAGTCGACACGGAAGGGATAACGAATCCATTACTAGAATCAGAATTTAAAAGAACTTTGGACGAGTTAAGATCAAATATGGCAGGAGGATTAGGTAACATTCCATTGGAATTTCTAAAATCTTTGCGGAAAGTGACAACTAAAAGGCTATTCACGTCGGTAAGCAGAATGTATGAGACTGGCGATATACCCTCAGAGTTTCGGAAAAACAACATCCAGCCAATTCTGAAGGTAATGAGAGTCGAAGTTTACGAGAATTATCGAACATCAGCTTAACAGCTCATGCATCCACGTTTCTGAGATTAATCATATACAGGAGAATTGGATAGAAAACTGAGGCTCTGTTATATGACGATCAGTTTAACTTTAGGGAAGGTAAAGGCACCAGAGAGGCAATTCTGACATTGCGGTTTGTAATGGAAGCAACACCGATGAAAAATCAAGACACGTTCATAGGATTTGTGGAGCAGGAAAAAGCGTTCAACAACGTAAAATTGTGCCAAATGTTTGAAATTCTAAGAAAAGTAGGGTAAGTTATAGTGAAAGACGGACAATACACAATACGTGTAGGAATCAAGAAGGAAAAATAAGAGTGGGAGAGTAACAACGAATTTCTCAGACTGAAAAGTGTGTAAGGCAGGGGTGCACCTTTTCGCTCCTACTGTTCAATCTTTACATCGAAGAAGCAATGAAGGAAATAAAATAAAATTAAACAGTGGGATTAAAACACAGAGTCAAAGAATATTAATGTCAAGATTCGCTGATGACATTGATATCCTCAGTGAAAGCGAAGAAGAGTTACAGAATCTGTTGAATAGAATGAACAGTCCCATGTACCGGGGACGAATGTGGATTGAGAGTAAGTCGAATAAAGACTAAAGCAATGAGAAGTAGCAGAAATGACAGCAAGGAGTAACTTAATATCAGAACGGGATCATGAGCTAAATGAAGTCAAGGAAATCTGCTACCTGGGCAGCAAAATAGCCCGTCACGGACGGAGGAAAGAGGACATAAAAAGCATACTATCACTGGCATAAAAAGCATTCCTGTCCAAGAGAAGTCTGCTACTATCAAGCATAGGCCTTAATTCGAAGAAGAAATTTCTGAGAATGTACGTTCCAGCACAACAAAATGTGGTAGTGAAACATGTATTATCGGAAAGCGGAACAGAAAAGAATTGAAGGATTTGAGGTAGGGCGCTTCTGAAGAGTGTTGAAAATTAGGTGGACTAATAAGATAAGAAATGGGGAGGTTCTCCGCAGAATCGACGAGGAGAGGAATATACGGAAAACAATGACAAGAAGAAGCACCAGGATGATAGGACGTCTGTTAAGACTTCAAGGATTAGCATAGCATCTCAGACGAAGAGACACCGCCCCAGGAAAGGGAACACCTCAGAACTGTGTTTAGGAAAAACGGATACTCAAAATGGCAGATTAGGCACGCTATTCGCCTCACCACTACAGCATAGCTATGGAACCGAAAGAAATCACGGAGGAAGGGGTAGCCACAGCTTTTATACCGTATACAGGCGCGTAACCGGGGCATACTGAAAACGCACCGCGTAAAAACTGTATTTTTCACCCCAGTAAAACACTGGGATTATTGGGGAGTGTCCAAAATGACCTTGGTGTGTGGAAGGCCGGTTCCACGGTGGCAAGACATACGTTGCACAAACAGTGTGCACCGTAGAAGATCGATGCCGAGAACGCCTGCGGCACACTCTACTAATGTAACCCAGAATGTCAGCAGTCACAGAGAACTATTCGTCAGAGAATCTGAACATGAACGTACCACGATTTTAGGGGAGACTCCCCAATAATGGGACAGTGTCTTAAGAGAAGCCATCGGAATTCGTGCCAGGTATAATATTATCATTCGGGACTGCGGCTCAGCAAGGCTTAGGTTCTGATAAATAGGGCGCTCAGCAAACACGACGATCTGGCGATCAGGGCGGAAAGAGCAACACATCCCCATTACCATAGACTCCGATGCTAACGTCTGTGCTACTGCCGACGCACGCCCACGTCAGCGGACCGTGGAGTGAACAGCTTGCGGTGGGAGGGAAGATAAGTCAGCCACGCACCCTCAGGAAATTTGTTTGTCAACGCACCTGACAATGGCGAAATGCCTGGCTACCAAAATATTGTCCCCCTTAGACATCCAGTACACCCATGGACTGTTCGATCAAGATAAAATATATTTCATGTCTTTCTGCAGACGACCGGTAACTGTGTGAGTGTGTGGGTTTTATTTTGTCAAGTTGCGCAATGGGTTGATCCAACAAGTACCCTTTGGCTCCTGCAAGAAACAATTTCCACCTCACACTACTACAGACAGACACTCCTAATGTACCAACAAGAACTGCTTGAAAAACATTCAGCAACAAATATCTTCTGGAGTCGTCCACTGTAAGGAAAAGATATAAAAAATACTCTATATTCTTACATAACTAGTGGAATACTTGGACTACTTGGAGTATTACTAGTTAGTGTAAGAAAAACATTAAATGAACTAAAAATATTATTTTTTGCAAAAAATTCTGAGAAATCAAGTGAAACTTTTTCTTATAAGTTAATAAATTTTCAAGTTTTTTCGGAACAGTAGATTGCCTTCTATGGATAGGAATGTTATTATTATTTTACAAAGTATGGAAAAGTTCTTTTCTCCATTTTCTTTAAGAATGTTATTTACTCGGCCAAATGGCCGAGAGCCATGCCTACACAACTAGAATAACTGTTCTAGATACGGTCAAGGCTGTTGCCTGAGAAATGTAATGGAGTGTACTGTTATGGAGGACAGATGGGGCTCGCATACGCTGTAGAGTACAACACCGTGAGCTGCGACGACTGCTGCTTGCATCGCTCGCTGCTGACAAATAACACATCTATCTCTTTCTATCTGGATCGACCTTCACCAATCAAACTCTCCCCACACCTTGATGAAGTCAAGGACTCTTATCCACCCCTAGTCTAACTATTGGCGTGGTACACCAGTCAGATAACCATTCGTGATGCCACTCAGTATTCACTCACAGGCGTTTAACTAGTACTCTGTCCGTGTTCACACCGCACAATAAGTGTGGCGGCCAACACAGTGAACAATGCTTAATCATAAGTGACTCAATATAGAGTATCACTCCGATTCATTAACGACAGAGGTGCTCTCCCAGTGAAGTACTGAGTACAGACTTTGTTCCTCGCTCTTTGCATACACGTACGAGCACACTCGCTCTCATTATGTGTTCCCACTCCAAGAGCGACAACGGATCGGCTCGTTTTTCTGGAGAAGTTGCAAGGGTATATCACTTGCTGCGTTCCCTCACTCCTCTGGCTCTTTGCATCAGAAATATTCCGCCAATCAGCATTGCTCTTTTAAACAAGAGAATTACGTTTCGTTTGAGTCGACCAATGCGGAAATATGTAGCATCTCCGTTAGGCATATACTGTCCTGTGAGAAATCCATAACTACAGAGTCGGCCCATGAAAAAATGCGTCTTCTGGGCGCTCCCACACAGTGTAGCGGAATTTGCTTTTAAGTCGAACATCGGGGTTGTTATCCCTTCGCTCTTGCAAAAGCTGTCCTCTCTCTGGGCCGTCGTTCCGGCTGAAGTTGGTGTGCCCCAACCCACCCCTCTGAAAGGATGGGCCTCCCAGTGGGTCGGCTGCCTCCTGTGGCCGTCATGTTGTGTACGCCAGCCTCGACCATTTCAACCTCGGTGCGCACTTGCGATTTACTTATTAGATTTGCATATCGATTACATGTATTCATACAAAATTTGACTCTACCTTATCGAGTTTGGGTTCGAATGAAGCGTCTTGATGTGCAGAATACGATTGTGAGGACAGAATATGTAAGAAATGAAGGTCAGGAGACCACGCCACCTTACAACTCTAATGCACCAAAAAATTAATAAAATATTTTGGTCAAGACATGCATCGCATCTTTTCTACCAAATTTCAGATAATTGCCCCCACCTAGAAAATCGACTCTCGAGCAAATCTCGCTCCCAGGCTCTCATCCTTCTTTCTAAAATGAAAATTGCGGTCGAAAGGAGACTGATATAGGTGAGAACATAAGCTAGCAATGACTGAAGAAAAGAAGCTAGCAATGCTTGAAGAAAAGAAGAACGTGACGTTCGCAAGTTGACCTCTTACGTCATTGTAAACGTTAGAGGGACTCGCTGTTTTGTTCGCGCAAGTCTCTAATTCTTTCAGTGCCGCACGCAGGCGAATTCGGCGCAGTTGTGCCGCCGCAGCCTGCCAGAAAAACCACGGGGAGCTTGTCCGGCTGACAGCACGACGTGCTCCAAAGAGGCTCCGGACAGGGCGGAAGAAAGCGAAGCGCCCGTAAATAAAAGTGGACGGCGGTACCACGCGCCGGCGGCGTTCGTGGATTTACGGAGGCGGCGCCTAATGGTGAGACAGCCCGCTGCACGCGGACGCCGGGGTGGCTGCCGCAGGGCCAGGGGCCGGCGGGAGGCGGGATTGAGACGCCACGAGGCAAGAGCCGCACAGCGCGGGATTAAAGAAGAGCAGGGAGCAGCGTGCGGCCGTATCGAGCGGGCTTGCCGGTCGTGGCGGTGCGTGTAGTTGCGTGCGCGTGGTCGACGGTGCTCTGCCGACAGCTCAGGCAGGCGGTGGAATTTAGGGGGCGCGGACGAGCTGACGGCTCGATTTTTAAGCGCAATATCCTGGCGACATGTGACAGTGGGAATCCACGGTTGACATCCTCTACGTAGGCAACAAAGGGTATATGGATCTGAAGACTGGCGTCGTTTCCACCATGCAGTTACTTTAAAATATTGTTTTATGAATGACCACTAGCTAGTTTCGTGCTTCGCTCTTCGTAAGTTGAAAAAAAGGTCATGTGCCAAATACGGTTATGCTTGGGAAGAACGTTACTGTGAACGACCTCGCAATAACTCTCCACCGCATTTCAGTGTTTGATGGAAGGATCATTCAACCACTCTCCGACTATTTCTCGAGCGTTCCTTTCTTGTACAGGACGTAAGAAAAATGAACACCTAAATATTTCCGTGCGAACTCTGATTTCTGTAATTTTATTGCTATGGTCAATTTTTCGTATGCAGTTCGGAGCCCACAAAGTATTATTAAATTATTGAAATTTCGTGAAATATCTCGCCACAGTGAAAAAGTCCATTGTTTTAATGATTTTCACCTCAGTTCGAGTGCCATATCTGCGATACCCTCTCCAGTACTTCATTATAATACTAAACGAGCTACCTTCCTTTGAGATTTTTCGACGCCCTCCACAAATACTATGTAGCGAGGATACCATAGCGTACAACAATACCCCAGAAGAGGACGGACAAACGAAGTGTACTCCGAGTCTTTAGTAGATTTCTGACGTATACAGGAGATGGACAAAAATATGGAAATATCGAAAACACGAAGCCTTACCACGCCTGATGCAGTACAGGAAAATTCAGAATAGCTTCCACTCACCACGGAATGGATAACTGCAGGTTCTTTATGATTTTCAAGGGAATCTTATACTATTATTCCTGTATAACTGAGGCAAATTCAGATGTAGTGGCTGTGGTGGTGGTGAGACATGTGACAGTTTATCGTCTCTCTCACAAAACCAGTCTGGGTCACGCGAGCCGCTTGTACAACGGCTCTGTCGTCTTGGATCACAACATAACTACTGGGGAACAAGCACTGCAGCATGGGATGGACCTGATCAGCCAAAAGGGCCACATAATCTTTGGGAGTAGTTCGATCTTGCAGAGTAGTGGTGGGGCCCATCTAATACCACAACATGTTTCATTCTTTGGACTTAAACTCGACCAGAAACTTTAAACAGTGTGAAACAAGATTCCTGCTACCCAAAAGACTTTCATCCATTGTCCCAGAGCCGGGTTAAATGGTTTAGGCACCACGTGTTCCTGTTAAGAGCATTTGCATCACTGATGAGTTGTTTTTGAACTCCAGCTCGACGTGCAGTGCCCTATGTATGAGTTTCCCCCGTGTTATATCGGTCCTGACAGGATTCCCGAGTGTGACGTTCGGTTCTGCAGCGACTTTGGCAGCTGTCATTCCCTGTCCGTTATGACCACTCAACACACACCTTCCTCCGCGTTATGGCTTATTGAAACACCAAACATCTCGGCTATCTTGGTTACGGACCCGTCCAAATCACTAACATCAACAATCTGCCCACGTTCGAATGCTCCGACACAATGCACCACTACTACACAAAACACTGTTCGATCGCGACTGACACTTGAAACGTGTTGATAGTACTGCACAAGTGCCGTCCTTGGTCGAATGTAATAGCTCAACTTGCGAATAGCAAGTTACACGCTGAGCTTATTGTGCAGACTAGGAAGCATTGTTTTCGCTGTGGCGACACTAATCACTTAGTGCGCGATTGCCCTATTGCTAAGGGCTCGCAGGCAAACCTCTGACGCCATAGGAAGAGAGGGGGTAGGCTACCCTTCCGATGTGCACTCAACTGTGCTCCCGGTACGCCACATATCCCCTATGTTTGTACTCGCGTGGGAACAGTGCCCCTTTGGGGACTGCTTGATTCCGGAAGTTCGGTGTCCTTGATTGACCATAAATGGTATCTGGAGTTTCGTCGATTGAATAGGTTATCTGTTGTGAGGCCTACCTGGCAGAATTGTCGCGCTGCGAATGGGGAAGAGTTGCCTGTGGTAGGGGAAGTGCAGGATAGCCTATCAATCTGTAATTTTATATGGCAAGTTACCTTGTAGGTGGTTAAGGGATTAGCCACACCCTTACACCTGGGCTGCGATTTCATTCAGCATACCGGGTTGGTATTAGTCTACACTAGTCGCACATTAAGCTTTAAGTTCAGATCGAAGGAAAGATAGCGCTGTGTGCGTGTGATCATTCTAACGTCGTCAGTATGGTGGCCAGCAAAGCCAACAGGTTTGAGGTTAGTCACCTTCTTGATGGTCGCACGGCTCAGTTAATAGAATTGTTACATGAGTTTCCTGACATGTTTTCTGAGAAACTTGGTGTAACTAGCCTTGGTTAGCAATTGCCTTATATGTTCAAGCATGCATTTCTTGCGGTTTTCGTATATTTTTATCTATCCCCTGTACTAATTGTTCATATGTCTCACAACATTTTCTATGGAATGGTTCCAGTTTAACTTATTTGTATTGTAATACACAGCTGTTAGCATTTCCGTCCCTTGTTTAAGTTTCTCATAGTGGGTGTTTCTAAAGGTCCAACAGACTTCACAGCACTGTTGTTTCAAACAAAAAATGTAGAGACTTGGAAGGAAATTTTTCCTTATGCATCGATACTAAAAGTTTACGTTAGCGCCAGTAGTAAGGAGCTGGTTCGTGTGACAGTTGAGCCAGCTCGCAAGTTGGTCAGTTATGCAATGCACATCGAGCCGAGATACCGATAACACAATAACAAAAGGCATTTTCCGATCTCCGTTTCAACAGATGCAATTCTGTGCGACGTAATTTTCGTCGAGAGTCCGACGCCGCATCTCCTACAGCTCAAATCATTTCATGCTGCTAAGGGGAAGCAATTACGTCACTTCGCTCGCTGCTGAGGTGCAAATTAGCATTGAGCATAGAGAGGGCACGACCTCCGCGTACTCGTAGCGCACTCTGCGGGTAGCGGTTGCGTAATATCGCCCGAAAAATATTTGTTGTTTCATCTCATACAGTATGTAAATATCAGCTCATTCTATTCACAATATTGTAGAAGTAAAGTAGATCGGCTTTTATTCCGATCTACTTAGTAGCTTTGGTTTAATTCAACTTTTTTCATAATTTTGAGTAGCCTACAAACACTAGCTACAAACTTAAAATTGGCATAGCATGCATAATTATTTTTCAATTACGTTAGGCGTATTTTCTGTAGTGTTTCCGGAGAAATTTGCGATTTCGTTTCTGCACTGTGTGACTGGAGACCACACAAATACTGATCGTCGTCGTCTTTCATGCAACGCTCAGTCTTAACGGAAAGTATTGGTTTGCTTCCTGTTACGAAGAAAATAGTTTTTAAAGAAGAATTTTAAGGTCCCAACAGGTAGAGCGCTCCCAAATTAGTCTGCTGCGATATTCGTTTTATCGGTATGTATTAACAGGGACAGTGAGACACGAAGAATGACCAGTTCTCCAGCCTCGATAGCACAACCCTGTCCCGCTACTGACTGCAGCAGCCATGCAGCAGTGCTGCTGAGTAGCTGCTGGAATACCGCTTATTCTTCGTGTCACACTGTCCCTATTAATACATATCGATAAAACGAGTATGACAGCAGACTAATTTGGGACCGCTCTACCGGATGGGCGCGTGAAATTCCTCTTTAAATATCAGTTTTAGGGTTCCATGCCTCAGTCGCTAAAACCTGAACCCCCACTGGATCACCCCTTGTATGAACACTTCGCTGTCTGTCTGTCCGTCTGTCTACCTGACTGTTCAAAATCACTTTTCTCAGGAACGGTTAGACGTATCAAGATGAAATTTATGTCACATATTAAGGAGTACGGTCTCTTCGCGATTCAAAAACGTGAAGAATCTAAGTCAAAGCAGTTAAATGATACGCTCATATTTCGGTACTCGCAAACTCACACAGTAAAACCTGTAAGGTACGTCCGCTTGACGTAAAATCCTGAAGTTTGGAAAGAAGAAAGGTTACACAGCACAACTAACGAAAAAAAATTGGAAAATTGCCAATTTGTAATTACGTCACAGGAAAATATATTTCAACACTACAAGTAAATGAAAAAAAAAACATAAAATTGTTAATTTGTGAATTGTTAATTTGTGATTGTATCACACGAAAAAAAAATATTTCTTTTGTTCATTTGTTATCGGACTTCGGACTTTAAATTAAAATATTCTCGAAAATCTTGGATTCCGTGATGCCGATATCTTGCTAGTATAAATGACGGTAACAGGAAAAAATCGTCGAAATCCGCGACTGCCGGAATGGATGAATTGGTTCTTTTTTCCTTTTTTTAACGGGAAATAAACTGACGATTTCCCCCAACGTTGGCGTCCCATGAAATAAATCATGGACTGACTCCAGCTAGCCGTTGCAATAAAACGATATTGCAAATACCTGTCGAAACACCAGAGAAAATTCGCCACTAGGCTCTTATGAGGGTCATCCTGTGCATGAAATCGGTGAACGAAATAGTATCGTCGTAGTCAGTCAGTAGCCTTCGTTAACGGTACTACTTCATGAGCTATAAAAGGGCTACCGTGGACAGTTATAACTCGGAAGAGTAACTCAGAAAAGAAGTACGGCAGTGTTCATCTTCCGTATGAAAGAGGAATATGTTAAACTAGTAATGCGAGCATTGCTGTCTGCAGGCATTGTTAGAAAACGATTTACTTGCAAAAAGTCAGTAAGCGGTGTAAAATGATCTGTATCGTTATCAATTGAAAACAACATATTTCCATTGAAATTTGAGAGACGTTTTATGGACTCGACTAACGTCCGTCGTAGTAGTGCTAGAGGGAACTGACACCATGAATTCTGCAGGGCTGTTCATAAGTCCGCACGAATACGGGGGGTGGGGGGGGGGGGCGGTGGAGATCTCTACTGAACAGCACGTGGCAAGGCATCCCAGATATGCTCAATAATGTTCATGTCTGGGGAGTTTGGTGGCCAGCAGAAGTGTTTTAAACTCAGAAGAATGTTCCTGGAGCCACCCTGTAACCATTTTGGACTTGTGGGATGTCGCATTGTCCTGCTGGAATTGCCCAAGTCCATCGGAATGCACAATGGACGAGAATGGATGCAGGTGATCAGAAGGATGTTTACGTATGTGTCACCTGTAAGAGTAGCATCTAAACCTATCATTGGTCCCATATCACTCTAATTGCACACGCCCTACACCATTACAGAGCCTCCACAAGATTGAATAGATTCATGATGTTGTCTCCATACCCATACTGGTCCATCTGCTCGATACAATTTGAAACGAGACTCGTCCGACCAGGCAACATGTTTCCAGTCATCAATAGTCCAATGTCGGTGTTGACGAGCCCAGGAGAGGCGTAAAGTTTTGTGTTGTGCAGTCATCAAGCGTACACGAGTGGGCCTTCTGCTCCGAAAGCCCATATTGATGATCTTTCGTCGAATAGTTCGCAGCTTGACTCTTGTTGATGGCCCAGCATTGAAATCTGCACCAATTTGCGGATGGGTTGCACTTCTATCACGTTGGTCTCGTTCTTTCAGGATCTTTTTCCGGCCGCAGCGATGTCGGGGATTTGATGTTTACCGGATTCCTGATATTCACGGTACACTCGCGAAATGGTCGACAGAAATATTACCACTTCATCGGTACCTCGGAGATCCTGTGTCCCATCGCTGGTGGGCCGACTACAACACCACGTCCAAACTCACTTAAATCTAGATAAACTGCCATTATAGCAACAGCAACCGATCTAACAACTGCGCCAGACACTTGTTATCTTATACAGGCGTTGCCAACTGCAGCGCCGTCATCTGCCTGTTTATATATCTCTGTATTTGAATACGCATGCTTACACTAGTACCTTTGGCGCTTCAGCGTATAATCAACGGTAACCACACATAACCTCCAATGATAACACCAAGATACAAACCGAACAAAGTTTTTATTAAGTGTGGTTTAATTCAAAAATAAATTATTCACTGAACTTTCACCAACTCATTACAAAGTTCTTAATTATCAAGATAAGCACCACAAACTGATGGTTGTTGTTGAGGCCCTCAGTCTGAAGACTGGTTTGATGCAGCTTTCCAAGCTACTACATTCTGTGTGAGCCTTTTAATCTCTGAGTAATTACTGCAACCTACATTTTTCTGAAACTGTTTTCTCTTGGTCTCCCTCTACGATTTTTACTGTCCACACTTGCCTCCAGTTGTAAGTTAGTGACCCCTTGATGTTTCAGAATGTGTCCTATAAACCGATCCATTCTTTTGGTCAGGTTATGCCACAAATTTTTTATCTCCCCAATTCTATTCAGGACTTGCTTATTAGTCACGTGATCTACCAATCTAATATTCAGCATTCTTCTGCAGCACCACTTTTCGAAACTTTCTATTCTCTTTTTATCTAAACTGTTTATCGTCCATGTTTTCCTTCCATATATGACTACAATCCAGACAAATGTCTTCAGAAAATACTTCTTAACACTTAAATCTAAACTTGATGTTATCAAGTTTTTCTCCTTCAGAAATGCTTTTCTTGCCTTGCCAATCTCCATTTATATCCTCTTTACTTCGGCCATCGTCAGTTATTTTGCTGTCCAAACAGAAAAACTCATCTACTCCTTAAAGTCTCTGGTCTCCTAATCTGATTCCATTAGCATCATGTGATTTAATTCGACTACTTTCCATTATGCTTGCTTCGCTGTTGTTGATTTTCAGCTTATATCCGTTCAATTGACCTTCCAACTCCTTTGCCGTCTCTTATAGAATTACAATCTCATCAGCAACCCTCAAAGTTTTTACGTCTTCTCCCTGAACTTTAATTCATATTCCAAAATTTTCTTTTGTTTCCTTTACTGCTTGCTCTGTATACTCCATTTTCAACCACTGACCCCATTTCATGCCACTCGACTCCTACAACTGCCATGTGGATTCTGTACAAGTTGTAAACAGTCTTTCGTTTCCTGTATTTCACCCCTGATAACTGCAGAATTTCAATGAGATTATTTCAGTTAACATTGTCAAAAGTGTATTCTAAAACTATAAATGCTGTAAACCTAGGTTTGCCTTTCCTTAACCTGTCTTCTAAGGCAAGTCATAGGGTCAGTATTGCCTCGTGTGTTCCTACATCTCTTCAGAATCCAAACTGATCTTCTCTGAAGTCGGCTTCTACCCTTTTTGCATTCTTATGTACAGAATTCGTTTTAGTATTTTTCAACCATGATTTATGAAACTGGCTCTGAGCACTATGGGACTCAACTGCTGAGGTCATTAGTCCCTTAGAACTTAGAACTAGTTAAACCTAACTAACCTAAGGACATCACAAACATCCATGCCCGAGGCAGGATTCGAACCTGCGACCGTAGCGGTCTCGCGGTTCCAGACTGCAGCGCCAGAACCGCGCGGCCACTTCGGCCGGCTATATGAAACTGGTAGTTCGATAATTTTCACACTTGCCAGCAACTGTTTTCTTTGGAATTGGAATTACGAGGGATGCGGAGAAAGTAGCGCAGCGCATTTCTTTTTTCAACAATTATTTATTGAACATTATGAGAACTACACACACGAAAGAACGGTGTTTTACGTACAGACTATTTTTCCACGTAATCTTCATTCCCTTCTATGGTCTTTCTCCAGCCCGAAGCAAGGGCGTGTGTGCCCTGTCGGTACCAGTCCTTGCCCTGGTGGCGGAGTCAGAGCTTCACTGTGGGAATCACCTCCTCATCGTCCTCAAATGGCCACTGATGGCATCCATCAATGGCCCAAACAAGTGGAAGTCCGAGGGGCTAGGTCAGGGCTGTAGGGTGAATGGGGTAACACTGTAAAACTCTGTTTGGCGATGTGTACAACAGACATCAGACTTGTGCAGCAAAGCATCTCCTGGGTTACTCTGACGTCGAAGTCGAAGGAAGTGCGTCTTGAGTTTTGTTAATGTGTTGACATATGCTTCTGAATTAATGGTACCGCCTCTTTGCATCACATCAATGAAAATCACACCTTCACAGTCCCAGAACACGGTGATCATGGCCTTACTGGCGGAAGGAGTTGCTTTGAATTTTTCTTCTGTGGGGTGTGGTAGTGGCGCGATTCCATCGACTGGAATCAAAATTGTGAACCCAGGTTTCATCTCCTTCACAATCCGCTTTCGATGTGAGTTTATGAGAAGTACAGGCAGTAAGTGTCATTGTACAGGGAATTAATCCTGAGGATCGTTCCCTAATTTTGTTTTCAGAAGACCTACGTCTTTTGACTACTAATATTATTAGGGTTTCTCAAGCGGATGCAAAGTACAACTCTGATGAGCAAGAAGCACGTGTAATTCATGTTGAACCTAACAGCACAGGTAAGGACAAGGGGATGCGAGAGCTTTGCTATCGATGCGGGGAACGCGGGCACTTTGCTTAGAATTGTCGTGTTCCTCAAGGGAGGCCTTCGAACAGGATTAAGGTAGGCGCTCAGCTTCGCATACCTTTCCGCGAGCTTGTAACAAGGTGGTGGGTGTTAGACATCCATCTTTGCGTTTCGCTTGTATTTACCTCAATCATGAGTCAGTGTGCGCCTTGCTCGACTCTGGTAGTAAGGTACTATGTCCTTCTTGGACTACCGGTGGTATTCCAGATTTGTAAACTACCCAAGGTACAACATACCGTAGGAATCTGTAGCGTAATTAAGGGACGGCTGTTGGATTCGGTACGCACGATGAACGTGCGTTGGTGTATTGGTGAATTTTTCTGGCTTTTTCAGGTCACTGTGGTGCAGGAGTTGTGTACCAATATGCTGTTGTGTGCAATTATACAGGAAAAACTGAGTGTTGGACTATGCTCAGGGTGACTTTTATTTCAGATTTGTAACTCTTTACAGATTTTGTTCTGCAAGCATACTCGTCTTCTCGGTGTTTGTTCTGTGGTTTCTGAATCTAGTGAGTTTGATTTGAGTCATTTATCTAATGAAGAGACCGAACAGGTGTTGCAACTACCCTGTGATTTCACTCACGTGTTAATCAACAGTCTGGGTATGACCGATAAAACAGAGTACCAAATTCAATCACCACATCGAGTCTCCCAATAGTCTTTCACTACCTAAAATGAGAGCATTAAGCAGGAAGTTGACAAAATGTCAGCAGGCGGAGTAATTCGTCCTTCGACTTGCCATGTGCGTGCCCATGAATTTGGTTCGAAAGGCAAATGAGGGCGATTTCCTTCCTGTGGTGGATAATCACGAGTTAAATCGGAAGGTTCTTGAATCTTTCCCTCTTCGTGACCTTCACCATTACTTCACCTAGTTCACTGGCGCCCTGTATGGTGCTTTAGAAGTCAATTATAATCTGCTCCCTTACATGTACCGCAGCCTGGGAGGATCCTATCGGCTCCTGTTTTAGCTGACGTGTCGGCTGGGAAGCTTCACTGGTCTGAGGACACGCTGTTGGTGGTCGTGCCTCATAGGCACCAATTCTGTCTGTATTCTGTCCGTTATGTTTGGTATTTTTATCTTTTACTGTTTGTAAGGTCTACTGTTGTGTGTGCGTTTTAGTTATTTTTTTCTTTTAACTAAAGAATCTTCTATCTGTTTATTTGGACATTTGAAAGACAACCAAAATTCTTTTACCTATCTCGTAAGTTTCATCGTTTTTTTTTTTAATGTTCTTTCTAATGAAATAGTGATTCCCTTGTTAAAATCACTTTAATTAATAATAGGTACCTAGTGTACAATTTGCATTTGTTATAATAATAATTTTGTGGCCCAATAAATTTAAAAATTTTTTAAACGATCAATGCTCAGTTCTCCTTCCCCATGGACCTACCATGCCTAATGTGTTACGCCAAGCACACGCGATGGTATTGTAGTGGCACGTTCCACTGTACTCATTAAATTCTTCATTCCCTTCAACAGATTTTGTAAGTCTTCCTCACTTTCACTGGGGATCACAAAGTCATCAGTGCAACTTGTCACTGATATCCTTTCACCACGACCTTCAGTCGTCTGTCTTGAACTTTTCGTTTATTTTCGTCATTGAGGCGTTGTGCATCACGGAGAGATTTACCACTGTAATTTCGGGACAGCTCTTTTCAGGAGGAGTAGGACAAGATATCAATTTCCCCCACATACGTCTCGCATATTAACCACAAGGAGAAAATTCGACAAATTAGAGCCAGTACAGAGGCTTACCGACAATCATTGTTCCCACGCACTATTCGCGAGTGGAACAGGGTTGGAGGTGTCAGATAGTGGTTCCGAAAGTACCCTTCACCCCACAGCCTTAGGTGGTTTGCGTAGTACGATGTAGATGTAGATGATGTAGATTTCTTCTTAGATGTATAGATTGTGTACAGTCCTAAAGCATCGGCTGCATACCGGTCAGCGCAGCGCCGCAAAACGGCAACAAGAAGGCGCTGACCCGCGCACCAATGGAAAGAGCAGGCAGCGCCACAACTTCAGGAAGACAAGTTCAGCGCCCCCTGTCAACGCTAACCAGCCGCCCACCGTTGATAGGCCCCTTTATGGTTGCAGGCTTCGACAGCGTCAGTCCTGAGTAATGGGTAGACGATACTTCGCCTGCGTTCTTAGAGCAGTAATAGAGTGATTGCAAGTAGGAGGCTGTGGTGTCACCGCCAGACACCACACTAGCTAGGTGGTAGCCTTTAAATCGGCCGCGGTCCGTTAGTATACGTCGGACCCGCGTGTCGCCACTATTAGTGATTGCAGACCGAGCGCCGCCACACGGCAGGTGGCCGGCCGCGGTGGTCTAGCGGTTCAGGCGCTCAGTCCGGAACCGCACGACTGCTACGGTCGTAGGTTCGAATCCTGCCTCGGGCATGGATGTGTGTGATCTCCTTAGGTTAGTTAGGTTTAAGTAGTTCTAAGTTCTAGGGGACTGATGACCACAGATGTGCTCAGAGCCATTTGAACCATTTTGAACCACACGGCAGGTCTAGAGAGACTTCCTAGCACTCGACTCAGTTGGACAACCGACTTTGCTAGCGATGGTCCACTGACAAAATACGCTCTCATTTGCCGAGACGATAGTTTAGCATAGCCTTCAGCTACGTCATTTGCTACGACCTAGCAAGGCGCCATTATCAGTTACTATTGATATTGAATCATGTACCGTCAAGACCGACGTTCAGCATTAAGATGGATCGCACGATCGCCCTATTGCCTTTGCGTCTAAATTGCTCTCGTCTGCGCAAAGAAATTATTCACAGAACGAGAAAGAAGCATTGGCTCTCGTATTTGGTGTTACAAAGTATCATGATTTCTTGTATGGTCGTCACTTTACCATCATCACAGACCACAAACCTTTGACATCGCTTTTTGATCCGAACAAGCCTGTACCTCCACGTACAGCACAGAAATTCATTCGCTGATCTATTTTCCTCTCGCAGTACCGCTACGATATCTTGTATCGGTCCACTGCTAAGCACGGAGACGCCGATGCGTTGTCCCGTTTGCCTGTTGCTGAGGATCGAGCATTCGATTCCTCATAACTTGCTTGCATGTCCATTGATTCGGCAACCGATGACGTGGTCGAATCGCTTCCGATTGATTTTCGCCGTGTAGGTACTGCCACAGCTGCCGACCCTGTCCTTGCTACCGTTCTGCGTTTTGTTGCTACGCAATGGCCCTTGTCAAAGTAACGGATCGGGGATCCGTTGGTTCGCCGATTTTTTGCTCACAAGGAGAGACTTTTTGTTCGACGTGGTGTTTTGCTGTTGCGTTCTGATAATGATCAGTCCAGGGTCGTGGTCCCACGTTCGTTGCAGTCCTCTGTCTTACAGCTTCTCCACCAAGGACATTGGGGTATAGTGAGAACGAAACAACTTGCTCGTCAGCACTGTACTTGGTTCGGAATCGATGCCGCGATTACTAATATGTGCTCTTCTTGCATGGTGTGTGCCGAACAACAATCAACACCACCCCGGAAATTCTTTGCATGGCCAAAAGCCAGTTCCCCTTGGCAACGCTTACACATCGATTTTGCTGGTCCATTCTGGAATGCTCGATGGTTGGTTGTGGTAGATTCATTCAGTAATTTTCCTTTTGTTGTCCGGATGTCTTCCACGACGTCATCTGCCACCATCCAAGCGTTATCTGCTATCCTTCGCATTGAAGGTCTTCCACAGACTATTATTTCCGACAATGGCCCACAATTCATGTCTGCAGAATTTCAGTCATTCTGCAAGGCCAATGGTATTCAACATCTGACGTCCGCGCCGTTTTCGCCACAGTCAAACGGTGCCGCTGAACAATTGGTCAGGACTTTCAAGTCCCAGCTGTTGAAGTTAAAAGAGTCGCATTCTCGGGAGGACGCGTTATTGTTTTGTCCTCGTATCGCTCTCAGCCCCGAGATGGTCGCTTGCTGGCTGAGTTGCTCCACGATCGTCATCATCGAACCTTGATGTCTTTGCTACATCCGCCGCAACAGGTTCCCGTGCATCGGTAGACACCTGCTTTTGCTCCAGGCGACGTTGTCTACTATCGCCACTATCGAGGTTCACGGCGTTGGCTCGAAGGGCGCATTCGTCGCAGCCTCGGCTGCGCCATGTATCTGGTTTTGGGGGCCTCTGGTGAGGTGCGTCGGCATCTCAATCAGCTGCGCCTCTGTCGTCGCACGGGTTCTGCCGCTCCCCGTCTACTTTCAGCGACGCTGCCGTCCGGTCAGCGCCCTGGGGACCCATCTACTGGCTCGCCTCATCCCCAGGTGTTACCAACACTGCCTTCCATTTTGCCCCATGGCGACGCACCCCCGCCTGTTCTCCCGCCGGCGCCGCCCGCAGTGGACGCGTCGCTGCAACCGCCGGGCGCCTCCCTGGGTCACGCGCCGCCGATCGCTTCCCGTGACCGGATGTCCTCCGACATGGACCTCTTGCCCGTTCCGGACCATATGGTCTTCGCCCGTCTGGTGCCGCGACCTGATGGAGGTCGACCCTTCGGCCCCTCCTGTTTCTCTGCGGGCGCATACACCGCATGTTGTCGTGCAGCCTGGAGCAGGTTTTCAGGCGTTTCCTAGCTCCCCGCGGCCCGAATGGCAGGGTGCGGGTGGCACAACCTCGCCTGTTGTTAGGCTCCCCACCTCGTCGCATACAACATGCGGTCCTCCCCACGGCGGGAGGAAGCCTTATGCCACCACCGTACGCCGATTTGCGGGGGAGGAATGTGGTGTCACCGCCAGACACCACACTTGCTAGGTGGTAGCCTTTAATTCGGCCGCGGTCCGTTAGTATACGTCGGACCCGCGTGTCGCCACTATCAGTGATTGCAGACCGAGCGCCGCCACACGGCAGGTCTAGGGAGACTTCCTAGCACTCGACCCAGTTGGACAAGCGACTTTGCTAGCGATGGTTCACTGACAAAATGCGCTCTCATTTGCCGAGACGATAGTTTAGCATAGCCTTCAGCTACGTCATTTGCTGCGACCTAGCAAGGCGTTATGATCAGTTACTATTGATATTGAATCATGTACCGTCAAGACCGACGTTCACCATTAACGGATTAGAGTTAAGTATTCCACCAGCTACGTCCGTTTTTCTAAATTCTAATTTCCTTGTCCTGTTCCAGACCTCACGCCAGCCTGCGTGAGCTAAAATGCGTGCCTTTCGGCCTCATTCTAGTAACGCGGTGTTGGCTCTCCTGCCAACCAAAACAGAGGCAAATGAAGCCAATCCACAACAAGGAGTTAAGTTATGTTTCTTTTCTTTTTAGAAATGAAGTGTCCTATTAATTAGGAAGTTTAATGTACAGATCGTTTTGGGTTCCTATCACAAGCTGTCGCGCTTCTCTCCATCCTTCTTTGTGTCGGAGCTGACTCCCACAACAGATTTAACAATGGGTTCCTGCAATACTGTATTCCTCCCTTACGCACATATTAATCCGAGCATTTCGTTTTTGGTCTTCCATTCTTATTGCTCCATCTTTGTTCTTATGAGTAGTCCGTCTTTCCTTTCGGATTTTCTCATCATTCCGAACATCTTCCACCACTAGTTAAGTGGAACGCTTCTTCTAAGTCGACAAGTCCTACGAGAATGTCCTGACTTTTTTTAAAAGAAATCTTGCTTCCACTGTCAATTTCAACTGCCTCTTTGATGGCCTTACCCTTCCGAAACCCAAACTGACAGTCATCTAAAAGATCTACCGTCTGAAATTTATTGCAACAGTGAGTCTTTCTCCTTCCTCATTCCTGCTGCCAAGCCCATATACTCTCGTATTCTCGTGTACTTCTTCCCCTGCAACTGCGTTCCAATGTCCTCTGTCAAATTTTCCTCTCCCTTTACGTAATCTTCCTTTACTTTCTGACTTACACATTCAACATCCTCATATACTTTCTCTGTCTCTTCATCTTCTGCTTGTGATGTTAGCAAGTAAACCTGGGCTATTTCTGTGGACGTTGGTTTCCTGACCTGTTGATTCTGATCATAACAACACTATTACCAAACTGCTTACAGTAACTCACTCTGTGCCCTACATTCCGATTCATAACGAATCCTTCTCCCTTTAAACTGTTTTCTGCTACAGTTGATATTACCCTGCATTCGTTAGAGAAGAAATCCCAATCTAATTTTTATTTCACTTCACTGATCCCCGCCACGCGGATGCAATGGAGCGCTCCTCACACACTTTACCATCTCAGGAGGGCAGTCGTCGAAGAGAGATACGGACTTGCGGACTCTGCCAAAGAGCGTCGAAGCTGGTTACTGTGCAGAAAGTCAAGCGACACCACAAGTGTGTTTCCCAGCAGCAGGATTAGATTTCAAGGATATACAAAGAAGTACGCTCGGGAAAAAAATGCCTTTATTTCACAGTAAAGTTATTTTTAGTGTTCCATACCTCGTTTGGTAAAACCGCAAGTATTACAGAATACGTTGCTGACAGTCTGTCAGCCTGTCGGTTTGATTGTTAAGACTACTTTCTGTCAGGAATTGGTTGACGTATCAATTTTAAATTTATGTCGTATACTAAGAGCTACGGTGCATTAACAGTGTAATAACATTAAGATTCCAAGTAATTGCGACCAAAATATGTAGTTATTTATGACACATATTTTGATACCAGCAAACTAATCGTCAAACCTATAGTGTGCCGCATGTTTAGCTAGAATCATGAAGTTTTTCAAGAAGCGTGGTGTCATAGTAAAAGAAAAGGGAGAAACTCAAAAACTGTTAATTTATAATTATATCATGGAAAAAGCTTTTTCCTTTGTTATGCAACTGCCTGTCTGCCTCATAAGACCCCTTTTTCACTGGATAGACGTATCAATTTGAATTCTCGATTCTTGGGATGGATGAACTAGCTGCACATAATTACGTTTCTACATAATCCAGGTGCGCGTAGGCTACTCGTACTTATACGGATTTCATTTCTTTATTTTTTAGCTTGTCAAGCTATTTCTTTCCCTGATACACTTGTATCTAAGTTCACACCCGTTCACACATACGCAGCTGGTGTAACATAGTTTCGACCATTTTAAGCAGGCAGATGGCTAGGACGTTCTTCTGTTTTGGCACTGTTGGACGAAGATGTATCGGCGGCAGAGACAATGGACGCTTCAGGTTTATCAGCTCCACCACAAGCGCCTGGGGAACTACGCCGAAGAGCCAAAAAACTGGTACACCTGCCTAATATCGTGTAGGGCCTCCAAGAGCAGGCAGAAATGCCGCAACGGCTCGTGACACGGACTCGAATAATGTCTGAAGTAGTGTTGGAGGGAGTTGACACCATGAATACTGCAGGACCGTCCATAAATCCGAAACGGTACTAGGCGGTGGAGATCTCTTCTGAACAGCACGTTGCAAGGCATCCCAGATATGCTCAATAATGTTCATGTCCGGGGCTTTTGTAACCAGCGGAAGTGTTTTAAACTGAGAATGTTCTTGGAGCCACTCTACAGCAATTCTGGACGCGTGGGATGTCCCATTGTTCTGCTGAAATTGCCGAAGTTCGTCAGAATTCACAATGGACATGAATGGATGCAGGTGATCAAACAGGATGCTTATATACGCCTCACCTGCCAGTGTCGTATCTAGGCGCACCAAGAGTCCCATATCACTCCAACCGCACACGCCCCATACCATCAACCGGCCTCCACCGACTTGAAGGGACCCCCGCTGACATGCGTGGTCCATGGATTCGTGAGGTTGTCACAATATCTGTACACGTCCATCCGCTCGATTCAATCTGAAACAAGACTGTTCCGACCAGGCGACATGTTTCCAGTCATCAACAGTCCAATGTCGGTGTTGACGGGTCCAGGCGAGCTGTAAAGCTTTGTGTTGTGCAGTCAGCAAGAGTACACGAGCTGCCCTTCGGCTTCGAAAGCCCGTTGAATGGTTCGCACGCTGACACTTGTTGGTAGCCCAGCACTGAAATCTGCAGCATTTTGCGATAACAGTTGCACTTCTGTCACGTTGAACGTATCTCTACAGTCGTCGTTCGTCCCACTCTTGCACCGTATTTTTTTTGGCCGCAACAATGTCGGGCATTTGGTATTTTACCGGATTCCTGATATTCATGGTACACTCCTGATATGGTCGTACTGGAAAATCCCCACTTCATCGCTACTTCGGAGGTGCTGTGTCCCATCGTTCGTACGCCGACTATAACACCACGTTAAAACTCACTTAAATCTTGATATACTGCCATTGTAGCAGCAATAACCCACCTAACAACTGCGCCTGACACTTGTTGTCTGCCGGCCGGCGTGGCAGAGCGCTTCTAGGCGCTTCAGTTTGCAACTGCGCGACCACTACGTTCGCAGGTTCGAATCCTGCCTCGGGCATGGATGTGTGTGATGCCCTTAGGTTAGTTAGGTTTAATTAGTTCTAAGTTCTATGGGACTGATGATCTTAGATGTTAAGTCCCATAGTCCTCAGAGCCATTGGAACCATTTTTTTGAACTTGTCATATAGTCGTTGCCGATCGCAGCGCCGTAGTCTGCCTGTTTACATATCTCTGTATTTGAATACGAATGCCTGTACCAGTTTCTCTGGCGCTTCATTGTGTAAAGGTGGCGATACAACCGGCAGCAGAGCAGATGGTGGTCATTTTTTTCCGAGCAGCCGAATCCGTAGTCTTGCCGTGCTGTGCCACTGTCTCTCCATCAACAATGCTCGACTGCTGGTGGCAGAAACACTGCCTCTCGATGTTTGTGTCATCGCGGTCTGTTTCGCGTGGAACGCTATTATCAAATGCCACTGATTGTATCTAGTGATGGATGCTGAGCTTCTGGAATTTCAATTGTAATTTAAATCTTCTTCGTCGTTTTTTTATTTTGTGAATTTCACTTTTTACCAGATACAAGGATTCGGCGATTTAAGTTGTATTAATGTTTGACGACCAGTAAATACTACAACGTTTTTTCGTCTGAGTCATCGATCTCCTGAGTGGTTTTATGTGACCCACCACGAATTCATCTTCAGCATTAACTACTTCATCTTGCTGTAGCACTTGCTCCCTAAGTCCTCAATTTTTGTGCGTAATCCGACCCACTTCTTTCTTGTGGATCAGTTCCCAGTAATACCATGAACGTTATTCTCTGATTCTTGACACATGTCCTATCATCTTGTCCGTCCTTCTTGTCAGCGTTTTTCATACCTTCCTTCCACCGCTGATTCTACTGAAAATCTCCTCATTCCTTATCTCATTAGTCGGGGTATATGGAAGGGGCCTTCCCGAAGATCGGAAAGTGAGGAAGATACAACACAATGTCATCAACAGCGATCGAGCGTACCCTGGACAACGTTGGGAGCAATTCCAACGGCAGATGCTTACACCACCAGAACGTTACAGCAGAACATAAATCAAAAAGGTTTTTTTCAAAGCCATCAGTTACAATAATCTCCATAAATACAGAACGAATATCAGCAGAGAAAGAGACATTACTATACAAAGTGTGTAACACAAAGAACTGTGCTCTCTTGCTCACCCAGGAAACCCATAGACGTCCGAATGACAGAAGGTCGCAGATAAGTGGAATTACCTTCATCACTGAGTGACCTAGCGCACAGTATGGCAGTGCAATATTTGCTAAACCAGGCCTGAATATCTCATCCGCAAATTTAACTGTAGATAACGACACAGAAATACTGACTGTAGCAACAGAGTCCTATACGGTAACATCTGTATACAAGCCTCCAAATAATGTATTTAGTTTCAAAGAACCAGATAATTTCTATTCACAAGCAGTTCTGACACTCCACTCCTTTTCACGTTTGTCAGACATCAGCAAAAACAGCCTGTGGGTGCGTTAGCGTCTATAGAATAAATGACTAGGGTAGGAATGGACCCTAATTCTATGACAGAGCACATCGGTGTGAACACAATTTGTTTAATTTCAAAATTATTGTCGAAGTAGTACATGAATTTACATAGGTTGTGACATGACAATGTTAGGACAGTTGTCAAAATAACTCATTACGTCCTGTTTAGCCGAAATTACACTGAACACAACACTATCAAACTTAAGTATAAGGTTCTCTACAAGTTGAAGTTGGCCAATATTACGACAAATCATCCGATTCCGGTTCTAAGTTCGGTACTATTTAGGATGACTACCAAGACTACAGAGTATGGTTAGTTTTTGTGACAAGATGAACAAAATATTACTCAGGGTTGTTCGAGTTCACAGTGGACGTAAGCTGCTGAACCAACAAGTTTACGCCTCTGCTAGCGGCATTTACCTTAGCTGTGATGAGCTGTCGGCTGCAGGACTGCTCTCGCCCCCTGAAAATCCTATAAAAAAAACTAATCAAAATCTATATTGATTTTATCGAAAGAAATTGTCCTATGTTTCATATTAGGCGAGAAATTATGCAGTCATCCCTAGTCTGGAAATATGTCGCTGTCCTCATGCATAGATGGAGCAGCTTGTGTACTACAATGCCCTCTCAGTTCTCGCAAGAATAATTAACTACGTGGCGGTTTCGTTTCTCCGCTGTTGGAGCTCAACAACTCTTCAGCTCTTTTCTAGCTGAATGTCAGCCAAAGTGAATGCAGTGTTCACACAAAATTCCTCTTCTTGGCGTCATAAAGAGCGTGATGCGCCTTGTTCTACACATGACGCTGATTCAGACGAGAGCCCCCAAAGTTTTCGGTCTTGTGTCATTCGAACACACTCTTCCGCACCTGTGTCCTTTCGTGTTTCATGTCACAGCTTTTTCAGACCAATGGCAGCATTCCTTTCATCTTGTGGAAACTACCTCTTCCAATCGCAAAGGGCCTGCCTTCAAACTGCGTCGAAATTCCGCCCCTTTCTACTCATTCCGAGTTTATTCCAGCCAATCGGACTTTTTGCCCCTGCTCCTGACGCCTAAAAGTTACACGTGTACATCATGAGTGCACCACGGGCATTTCACGTGATCAGCTGCGTCACTGGACTCTTTGTATCCATCTGGAAATTCCCCAACACAGTTTTCTAAAGAATTCCTCTGTAACAGGCAGTGCTGGCCCGCTACCTGCTCTTCTCGATGTATCATCTGGCATGTTCGTTGTCACTTTCACCATGGGTCACCAACCCCTTTTTAAAAGCGTTCTGTTGTACTCGGGTCATGACAGCACGCCGGCCGCGGTTGTCTAGCGGTTCTAGGCGCGCAGTCCGGAACCGCGCGACTGCTGCGGTCGCAGGTTCGAATCCTGCCTCGGGCATGGATGTGTGTGATGTCCTTAGCTTAGTTAGGTTTAAGTAGTTCTAAGTTCTAGGAGACTGATGACCACAGATGTTAAGTCCCATAGTGCTCAGAGCCATTTGAACCATGACAGCACAACTGGCATGTGCCGCCAAACTAAAACATTTCTTCCAGCAGCTTTCTTCACCTTTTGCTCATTGACATGCAGGATTTGGGTTCAGTGTGTTAATAACGTATAATCGAGTGTCATCCCCTTGGCATTACATACTGTACATTTTAATAGGCAAATCTGCTCATTATCACCGAAGTATGTCAGGTGACATACTCATCTACTTGTTACGACATTCTTTCATGTAAGGTGCGAAATTGACATTCATTCAATCTGCCACCTTACACAGTGAAGTCGGTCATGGGAGATTTTAACTGTCACAATCTATCATGGGGTTAGAGAGACACAGATCAAAGTGGAGCAGACCTTGAAAACTGTTTAGAACACATAGGCCTGAAACTAATACATGATCAAAAGTTACCATACTCCTTCAGGAATGGAAGCTGGGGCCATGGATATGACCTAGATATCTTTTCGAGTGAAAATGTTTCCCACAAACTGAAGAAAGAAATCGGAGACCCAGTTCCAAGGACACAACATCGAGCAATTATTTGTACTATAGAAGCTTATACATACCACGCAGATATAGAACAACTTATATACTGGGACCAGACAAAGTTATAAAAACACTTATTAATAAATATGAACAACTCTTTGAAGATGACCCATTTTCTGAAGAAACAATAGAGGCTGGCGTAGACCAATACCAGCTACAAGGAAAGAAAATTTGTGCGATCTTATGATGCAGCTTGATATGAAGCAAAACAGTAGAAAGGCGTGCAAATTGCTGAATACCTTGGAAACGATCCAATAGCTACTCCTTTGTCCTTTCCTGATATAACACCTAACCAGATAGCACAGCAGTTACTATTGAATGGCAAAGTTAATAAAAAATATGTAACTCCAAAGATCCAGAGAACTGCTGAGGAGAATAATTATGATGGGACACCTTTCTCACTGGGACAATTAGATACTGCAATACGCTCAATGTAGAATAATAAAGACGCTGGATTAGATGACTTGAGAATGGAACAAATGAAAATGTTTGGACCAGCAACCCAGAAGTGGATCCTAGATGTGATGAACAACTGTGTCTCAAGATTGCAAATACCAAAGATATGGCGGAAAACCAAAGTTGTGGCCCTACTGAAATCTGGGAGACATCCAACAGATGGAAAAAATTTCCGACCGATATTCCTCCTATTCCATCTGTATAAAGTTATAGAGAGAACGATCCTGAATCGAATCTCGGACCAAGTTGACCAAAGACTGATCAGAGAACAATCACTATTCCGCCCTGGGAGGTCGTGCTGTGGACAGATCTTGGACCTGACACAACACATAGATGGATATGAACGTGGACAGATCACCGGTGTCGCATTTGCTGATCTTACTGCCGTATATGACACCTTCAGTCACAGGAACCGTTAACAAAGATCAATGCCACCTCGAAAGACATCCATCTAACACAGCTTATGAGATGTCTGCTACAAAATAGATGTTTCTTTGTTACTCTATAAAACAAGAGGAACCGATGAAGGACACAGAGAAATGGTATCCCCCAAGGAAGTGTGCTAGCCCGTTGTTTAATATTTACTCTAATGACAAGCCAGTTAGTCATGTCACAAGATCATTCATTTACGCAAATGACACAGTACTTCCTGCGCAAGGTAGAACTTTTGAGGAGGTGGAAGGAAAGCTCACAACGGATCTTAAAGCACTATCTGACTATTATGATAGCAATTACCTGTAGCCAAACCCTTGAAAAACAGAAATGTGTGCATTTCACTTACGGAACAGAGAGGCTCTGAGAATAATCTGGAGAGTTCAACAGCTAACCCATCGTCACACCCTAAAGTACCTCAGGGTAAAGTTGGACCGTTCCCTCACCTTCAAAGACCACTGCACACATACGAAAATGAAAATCTGTGCTAGGACACTGACCGGCAAAAACTAGGGAGCACATCCTAATGTTCTCCACACATCTGCCCTTTCTTCGTGCATCTCCGATGCTGAATATGCAGCACCTGAATGGTAGAACTCCAGCCATACCAAACAGGTAAATATTACCCTATATGAAACAGGACGAACTGTAACCGGCAGCTTGCAGGCAACCGCTGTTAACAAAATCTACTACCTCATGGGCGTAGCACCTCCAGACATCCGAAGGAGAGCGGCAGCGGAAATAGACGAAGGAAGCAGGGGACGGACCAAAGACACCCCCTGTTCGGAAGAGAACATCAACCACCAAGATTCAAATCGAAAAAAAGTTTCCTCCAGACAACGCAACCAATTCAGAGAACCACTGCATGCCGTAGGACACTACTCTGGCATAGCTCATCATCAGAGAAATATTGGGACAACCCCAAAGAAGAATTGCTGCAGGCCACCATCTCCCATTCGAGACATGGAAGATCCTCAGTAGGCTGAGATCTGGAGTACCTCGGTGAATGGTGAACATGATGAAATGGGGATACATCTCAGGGGACGAACTGCGTGAGTGCGGTGAACTTCAAGACTACCAGCATCTGCATCACAACCTGTTTCCATGGACGATTTGGTTGTCGCCAATGATAAGGCAGTCTGTGAAGTGGAATTCTGGGCATCATACGGAATATAAATACTTTGTGAAAATGAAATGTCGTGTGGCTAGGCCCTCCCGTCGGGTAGACCCTTCGTCGGGTGCAAGTCTTTCGATTTGACGCCACTTCGGCGACCTGCGCGTCGATGAGGATGAAATGATGATGATTAGGACAACACAACACCCAGTACCTGAGCGGAGAAAATCTCCGACCCAGCCGGGATTGACAGTCTGTCACGCTGACCACTCAGCTACCGGGGGCGGACAATACTTTGTCATCATTGTATATACATACGTATGATATATTATGTGTAATATGTTTTGTTCTGGACACATAAATAAATAAAAATCTCATCAGTCCACATAATTTTCAACATTCGTTTGTAGCACCACATCTCAAACACTTCCCTTCTGTTCCGCTTTTCCCACCTTTCCATGATTCACTATCATACAATCTGCTGCTTCAAACCACCATTCTCAGACATTTCTTCCTGAAATTAAGGCCTGTGTTTGTTACCAGTAGACTTTGTTGACCAGGAATGTCCTCTTTGCCTGTTCTAGTCTGCTTCTTACGCCCTCCTTGCTTCATCGGTGGTGGGTTATCTTGCTTCTAAGGTCTACGTCATGATCATCAATTCCCATTTCTGCGACTTCTCAATGTCTCTGTCTTTTTCTGGTCTACGCTCAATCCATATTCCCTACTCCTTAGACTGTTCACTCCAGTCAACAGTTCCTGTAATTCTTCTTCATTTTCACTGAGGATCGCAATATCTTCAGCGAATCCTATCATTGACATCCTTCTACGTTGAATTTTGATTCCACTTTAGCCTTTCTTTTATTTCCAGCTTTGCTTCTTCGATGTCAAGACTGAACAGGAGGGTTGACAGACAGCATCATCCGTGACTTACAGGCTTTTTAAAAAGAGCATTTCATTCTTGTTCTTCCAGTCTTGTTCTTCTCACTTGCATCTTGTACATTTTGTCTATTACCTAACCTGCCAGTGCTAAATACATGTGTAAATTGGATGTACGCCTTGTCTCCGTTTCCTTCTCTGTCTACACATCTACTTCTCCCTCCTCTCTTCGTCCATCATTTTCTCCTTCCCCCTTTCTCTGAACATCACCTTCTCCTCCATTTCTCTGTAGTACTCTCCTCCCTCCTCTCTGTCCATCTCTTCCTCTCACTCTGTCCATCTCCCCCATCTCCTGTCCATGCCGATTTCCTCACCCCTTTCTGACAACCTCCTACATTCTAGGACTTTGATCCTGGTTTACTGGTATTGCAAAGCAAACTTTGATTGGAAATTGAAGTCTTTTAAAATGAATGGATAAGTCGATTGGAATCATTAGTCTACAGGTATGAAAGAAACCTCTCCACGTGCTGGATCTGTAAAGATAGTAGCTAGAATGACAGTATACAGGTTGACTATTACACAGAAGATTACAGCAACCAGCCACTTTTTATATTGCTGTTTATTTATTTAAACAGCGCCGTTACCGGTTACGGACGGATAGGTCCATCTTCAGACGGCTAGTTCGCGTTTTACATTAGATTTCATGTTTTGTTTCCCCACTTCCTTGGGGTGGTGATGCCCTATAACCAAGACGTGAGACAACGTCTTTCTAATTGTAATTGTGCTTCACGACGGTTTTAAGTGATGTAAAAAAATATTATTATTAAATGGAAGACGTTTCGGGTACTTACACTGAAGAATCCGCGCCATTACGTTGAAGTGCAGGTTGGCTATCATCTTGCAGCATCGAAAACTGTATAATGCACTTTTTTCTGTTCGAAACCGGTAAGGGCGCTGTTTAAATAAACAAATAGCTTGGTAAAAAGTGGCTTGTTGCTGTAATCCTCTGTGTAGGAGTCAACCTGTATTTTGTACACAGCCACAGGCGCAAAATGTCAGTTTTTGACAAAACAGAATGAGAGTACATCACATGGTTTTAATCTGCGAATGAGTGGGATTACAAAGTTTCGGACCCTAGTAGTATTCTAATCGTAAGCCGGTAAGCCATAAATACAACTTCCTTGTTTTGTATTAAAACCGACAGTGAGGAGAAAAACAAAACGGCACATTCTTGTCAGGACAAATTTTGTTGAACATTATACGCAAGGAGAAAGAGTGTATATATATATATATATATATATATATATATATATATATATATATATATAGGAGAAACATTTGGACTAATCGTTTAAATGCCCTGATTTAATCGTTAAAATTGACTGTGAAAAAGAAAACTAAACTACACATTTAACAGCACAGTTTTTTTTTTCTTTTTTTTTTTCATTCACTTTCTAGAGGGAATCTTTACGGTAATGCGCAAAAAATTGTATAATCTATGTTCGTCTGAATGTTTATTAGAGTAGTGTGCAAAAATTTGAGGTAAATTAGCCCATACCTTTTGCACATTTTTGCTAACACCGTTTCTCCGTTATATGACATATATTTATATATTGCCTAGATTAAGAAAGGATGTAGCTTATGAGCGACCAATCTTTCATTAGAGAATCGTGAAAAAATTTGAAGTAAGTAGGTCAAGAACTTTCTGAGGTTTTTGTTGAGAACTTTTTCCATTTATATAGTGTATATGTATATATTAATGTGTCATATATATTAAAAATTTGCGTCCTATGTCTGTCTGAATGTTTATCATAGTATAGTGCAAAAGCTGAAGTTAATCCGTCAAGAACCTTTCGAGATTTTCCGTTATAACGTTAAACTATGATTTGTGTTTGTTGGATGTGAGGTCCGCCAGTTATGGAAAACACTCTTTTTTTCTCAGTACCCAAACATGTTTCTGTACCACTGTGTCATCATCAGTGGGTTTTCGTATTTATTTATTCTGTAATGTGAACATTTTTGTTAAATGATTTACATTTGGTGTGTATGAATTTTCTGCACCACTTGTGTGTTAATTACTACAGGTAGCTTGTCATCTGCAACCAAAAGATGTTGATGAGAAAGTTGCCACACGAAAACGTAAGTAAAAACCAATATAGGCCCGAAAACATCGCGATAAACTAAATTACATTTTAGATGATAGGTTAACTCCCAGCAAAAAACTTTCTCATCAACATCGTTTGGTTGCAAATGGGAAGCTACCTGTAGTAATTAACACACAAGTGGTCCAGAAAATTCATGCACACCAAAGGTAAAGGTAAAAAGAAATGATTTATCGTTTGAACTAAAGATGCACATAATTTTATAATCATTTAACAAATATGTTCACATTACAGAATAAATAAAAACGAAAACCCTCTGATGATGGCACAGTGGTGCCGAAACATGTTTGGGTGCTGAGAAAAAACGGTATTTTTCAAAACAGCCGGACCTCACATCCGACAATTTTAGCTGCAAACACGGCCAGCACAAGGAGCTGCAAATCAAAATGATGAATATGACTTGTCTTTATGTAGCAGCATAGATTACCCGTCATTCGCTATAGCTCTCTCCTATTTTTCTCAGAATTTCCAACATTTTGCACTCTTATAAATTTTCGATCTCTTTTCCTAGGTCGAGAAATCCTGTGAGAGTGTCTTGGTTTCCCTCCAGTCTTGCTTCCATTAACAAGCGCAATGTCGGAACTGCTTCTCTGGTGCCTTTACCTTTCCTGAAGCCAAACTAATCGATATCTGATAGATCAATTTCCGTTTCCATTCCTTAGGACATTAGTAGTGTTGATTTACTGCCGTAGGTCGCGGGAGACACGGACCGCGCCGTGGCGCAGTTTGGGAAGCGCACTACCCAGGACAGGCGGTCTGCAGCAGACGACCAGCTAGCACGCTCGCTTCCGTGACACGGGCCGTTACACCGAGTCGCCGCTACCTCGCTCCCACCCGTCTCTTTATCTCTACCTGCAGAAACACGGGCAATCTCTGCTTCAGCGAATGAAAGACAAACACGACTTGCGTTTATCCTCGCGTCGCTAATAGTTTCAAGCGGGCACACGATGTTCCTGGAGAGGCAAGAGCACCAACGGGATGTATTGTGTTGTTACTGCTCAAGCATACTGACGCGGTAATGACTTTCGTTGCACTCGAGACTCTGATGAAAACTACAGAGCCACTCACCAACTGTTGTAAACAATAGCTTGGAGTCAACTGGAGATCAGACCCAGCGACGCTGCTTGTGCATGTTGGAGGGTGATCAGGACCACTCTTCTCCTAAACGGAGCACTTGATTTACCATCATTCTCTTTTAATAACTGAGTTTCGTGAAGTGTAACTGAAAGAAGTGATATCTGGCGCTCCGCAAGGTAGTGCCATAGGCCCTCTGCTCTTCCTGATTTACATAAATGGTCTATCTGATAATCTGAGCAGCCCTTTAGATTATTTGCAGATGATGCTGCAATTTACCGTCTAATAAAATCATCAGACGATCAATTCCAATTACAAAATGATCTGGAAAGAATTTCTGTATAGTGCGAAAAGTGGCAATTGGCACTAAACAAGGAAAAGTGCGAGGTCATCCACATGGGTACTAAAATAAATCCGATAAATCTTGGGTATACGATAAATCGCACAGATCTAAGGGCTGTCAATTCGATTTAATACCGAAGAATTATAATTAAGAGCAACTTAAATTGGGAAGACCACATAGAAAATATTGTGGGGAAGGCGAAACAAAGACTGCGCTTTGTTGGCAGAGCACTTAGAAGATGCGACAGACCCACTAAAGAGACAGCCTACATAACACTTGTACGTCCTCTGCTGGAGTATTGCTGCGCGGTATGAGATCCTTACCAGGTAGGACTGACGGAGGATATCGAAAAAGTGCAAAGAAGGGCAGCTCGTTTCGTGTTATCGCGCAATAGGGGTGAGAAAATCACTTATATGATAGGCAAGTTCGGGTGGCAGTCACTGGAACAAAGGCGATTTTCTTTGCGGCGAGATCTATTTACGAAACTCCAATCACCAACTTTTTCTTGCGAATGCGAAAATATTTTGTTGACACCCACCTACGGAGAGAGAAATGATCATCATAATAAAATAAGAGAAACTAGAGCTCGAACGGAAAGATTTAGGTGTTCCTTTTTCCCACACGCCATTCGAGAGTGGAGTGGTAGAGAAGTAGTATGAAAACGGTTCGATGGACACTCTGCCAGGCGCTTAAGTGTAAATTGCAGAGTAAGGAAGTAGATGTAGATGTACCACTTAAATTTAGTTACTTTTGGCACATTGTGTGATACTATTAGGCGCTCGTGGGCTTTAGAGGCGCGAATTACTTAGTTGTTGCTATCGCCTTGCTCTCAATTGGGAGGTTGGAAGAATGTACAAATACACTAACTGTTCAAAAGTATCCGTAAACCTATTAGTGAACACAAATATGTGGTGTGTTCATCCTTCGTCTTTGGAACACCTCTAACTCTGCTAGGGACTTTTTTATGAGGTCTCCGAATGTCTGTGGAGGAGGAGACGACACTAATTGGACGTTGGGGTCTGAAGCCACATCGACGTTCTGTCTCACCCAAAAGCTGTTCGACTGTTCAGGTCGGGTCTGTGGGTAGGCCAGACGATTTCACGAATGTTACTGTCCACAAACGAGTACCTCACAGACGCTACTTTATAACAGGATGCATTGTCATATTGATACAATTAGAGTCTCTGAAAACGACGTCTACTGCAAGCAGTACACAATACAGTAAGACGTGTCCGCAGCCTCCAGAACTTCAAGTTTTCTTACAGCACCGAGGGGACCACAACGAAGAGTACCCCTACACCGTAATATCACTCCCATTCGTACTTCGTTGTTGGCACTGTACATAATAGAAGTTACCATTCTCAATGCATTCGCCAAACTCAGGATACAGCATCACCCATCACTCCAAATCACTCGTTTCTAGTCATCCACTGTGCAGTGACGTCACTCTACACACCACTCCAAGCGTCACTTGTCATTGACTGTAGAAATCTGTGGCTTATAAGGAGCTGCTCGACCCTCGTGGCCCATTCTTTTTAACTCGCTACGCATAGTCATTGCGCTAGGTGCAATGCACTTTGGAACCCACGAGTGATTCCTACCGCTGATTTCATACGACTTTTAACAACTCCTCAGCGGGCCCCTTCTGTCCGTATATGAGGTCTACCTACTCTTGGTTTAGCTGTGGTTCTTCCTTAGAGTTTCCGATTGACAGTTAAATAACTAGCAGTCAGTTTTGGAAGGGTTGAAATGTCCCTGATGCATTTGTTACTCAGCTGACATCCAAGTCACTGAGCTCTCCACTTTGCTGTTACTGATTCCCTACTGGCAACATAATATTCACCGGTTCCTTTGTAAGGTGTCAGGCAAATCCAACACCTTCCATGAAAACCCTGACATGATAGCAAATCCGGCAGTATGTCACATAGCTCCAAATAAATCTTGACATTAAATTAACCAAAGTAATACGATCAACGAGTGAGCAAATGGAATACCACAGACCAACACAAGAACGCCTAAATGCATGTCATACCTTCCCACTGTGAAACAGACGCAGTTCTGAGGGGAGAAACGAGAACAGAAGCCGAGAGCAGAGTCGTGTAGGCTAGGAGCCCCTACGATAAGAGACGGACACCCACGTCGCCAGCTGACCGCCAAAACCACCACCCAGCCCATGTTAAAAGATAGAGCCCTCCAGAAGAACAGTATAGATCTTACGATAACACTAAAATGGCCACACCAGCTGCAAGTTTTAGCGTGAGACTTTTTCGCGTCTCTGTTACGTTGGAAACATAAAAAACATTGCCCCACCACGAAAAGTATAACGTTTCTGATTGGATGGACAGAATTTTTTTAGGCAGAGCTTAAGGTTAACATTGAGACCCTGATTGGTCAGTTGAAAACACAGCCAGATAGCTTTTTTAAACCAACTTCGGTAAAATGTAGTAAGGAGAGGTTAGGGGAGAGTTGCTTCCGAGACGGCGAGGTGCGTGAAGCTGTGCTGCCCGCCGCCCCCTGACGCTGCCTAAACACCGACAAGGTAATGAACGCACGCGACGCCACATTTTTGAGCGCATAAGGCTTCAATCGGACCCGCATAAGTCTCATCTGTTACATCCTCTTTTTACGTAATACTAGTGTCGATCGTCAATTAAATCTCATGGTGTTCACATTTGCTACTTGAAGTAAAAATCTGAAATGAGATGATTTTTCTGTTATATAATTATTGAGAAGCCACGTCAGCCACAGTAATTTACGACAAGTTAGATAAGTAATTAAAGATAATTGAGGGTCACTATAGACCATTTTGATAGTTCTCTCTTTTATGAAACTTAACTTAAATCTAGATTATAGATGTGATATGGCATAGGTCATCCTTCGATTCATTGTAGAACTTGGAAACCCATGCAGGGAATAATCTTTCACATTTTTGTTGAATGTAGTTGGTTTTTATCATCCTGTATTAAAATATTTTCTTTTCTCGATAGTGCAATTATAAACAATGTTTTGTGAGTAGAATAAAAACTCCAATGGTAAACTTAACTGCTTTTTCGACGTTATCTTACCAGCTAACTAAAAATAGGGAAGCCTTGAACACCTTCCACTAAATTTAGTTAGTATTAAGATTCTTTTACAGGGAGTGCAGTGGAGCTGACGCTGAAATCATTAAGTATTTGATTACATCATCGCTAGTCTCACTGAACTCTTCTGAAGTCTACATGTCATGTGTGGTCTGGCGTCTCCTTACCAGCAACAGGTCCCAGGTTCAAACTAGTCAATTCCCTAAAAAAACACGCTCAGAGCGTTGTTGCGCGAAAGTTGTAGGGAGACACGTCTTAGAATAAACAGACACCACGCAGAATGTTAGACCTTCTGTACTATCGTGACATCTAGTGGTCAATTCAGGATAACATAGGGGTGTTCTGATACATTTGCTCATGTGGTGTATATAGACAGCGGTTAGTCAAAGGATGTAAGAAGTGTGAGACGCCCTGCTTAACCCGCAGGACAGGACAGATAGAATAATGGCGGAAAGGGGCCAAAATAAGGGGCTGTCAGTTACACTCGAAGCTACAATTTTGTTATTTGATCAAACATTACAAGAGCCCAAAAAATTATTTAAACACACAGCTTTAATCTTTGGCACCTAATTACCAGCTGAAAGCCACTTTAATTTAAAACGGCTGAGGGCAATAACTTAAAACAGAAATTTAAAAGGCAAGCCGTATCTTAAAACAATTCTTTAGTTGGGTTGAAGTGAAAAAGTTGAATTCAAGTCGGCTGAAGGCCGAACGCTTAAAACTCCAAAACATTATTTTTTTTAAAATACCAAAGTCCTTATGTGAAACAGTTCTTTAATTTAGGCTGAAGGCCTTAAGAACAAACAACAAACTCAAACCGGCTGAAGGAAAAAGACTTAAATGTTCAATAGGTTGAAGTAAACAAGTTAAATTCAAATTGGCTGAAGGCCGAAGACTTAAAATTCAAAAAAATTTTAAAATGCCAAAGGGCTTACGTGAAACAGTACTTTAAACTAGGCTTAAGTCCTTAAGAGTAAAACAACTCTAATTTAAAACACAAAACCGGCTACAAGTCATACAAGTACCAAAACAATAACAATGTAGAAAAATAAGGCAATACACACAAGGGCGCGCAGATGTTCGAGGGTCGGTCTGTAGTAATTAGGTGAGACAGGCAGTCGGGCTGACCATTCACGATCCGATAACAACCCAGTCGACCGACAGTCAACGGGCCCACAGACAAGATAACTTCCGCTCCACCCGACCAGCACGTTACAGGGAGTTCAACGGAACTACGTAGAAAATATTGGCGCCCACAACCAATCATACACGGAGCTGTCAAACTACAGACCGTGCTGGCCAGCAACAACAGGATGAGGAAACTACACTCACTGATATTTGCAACGCGCAGGGCAGGTAACCGGAACGTTAAGGCCACAAGGCAGAAGATTCTGCTGGTGCACTTCAACTGAACTAACCAAATACAGCGAAACTCCACAAGAGAGTGGCTAGAATTTTCCAACTTGAAAACTACGTTGTCGCTCGTGGGAATATCCCAACAGCTGACAACGATCTCCAAACGACACAATGTGAACAGTCTTGATTTGCTGGTAGCTTAAATCAAAACTCAACTTTCGTGTCCAGGGTCGGTGAGCCACTGACTTCGTAGCAATGGGAACAGCGCCACACTCTCCGACACCGCGTGGAGACCGCCGAGAATTCCTCACTGCTCCACGCCAACCGACCGACTCCTCAGAGCCAGTACGCCGACAACATTTAAAATAACTTGTCAATCAAAATCACACAAACTAAAGACAATTTCACGAACACTTGCACGATGAACCAGACAATGCTAACGGCAGTGACCGTACAATAACAAGGACGAATCACGAGTCGGCACACACAGCCAACCCATAAGCGATCGGCGGCCAAATAAACATTGTCCGGGAAGACGACAGACCGACGACCAACCAGAGTCGTCCCCACTCCAACCATGTGTGTCGGCAACCATCGGGCGAGTCATGGCGGTCGGGACCTCACTGCTGCCACGCCCCGACTGAACTTGTACCGCGTGCCAACTCAAGCACTGCCAGGTCCGAACTAACTGCTGGCGCGTTCCAACTGACTGGTCGACACACGACGACCGGGAAGTAATAACACTCCAGCAAAGATAATACGGCAGGGTTTATATCGATATGTGCTGCTGCTGCTGCTGCTGCTGCCGCTCACGGGCAGGCAAAGCAGCAACTCACTGATACAAGTAACTGAAACTAACAAGGTGGCAGTACGGCAAAGACGGGGTGGTAAATATGAGGTGGGACGAGGAGGAGCCACGCACGGCTCAAAGCGTAATAAGTGTTTGCAAATCAATCTAGCAAACACTACAAGAACGTTATTCTACAATATTCATTATTTAAACGGCTTTCGGCTGTAAGATCATCATCATTTACAAAGATATATATTTGTGATGGTCAGTTTTGTGAAACAAAAGATTTCCAACTAGGCGTGTCCAAAGAATCTCTCATTTGGCTGTCAGAGGTAATAACTATTAACGGTGCACAAATGACTCAAGTGAAACGAACTGTTTCGATAGATAAAATATGTGACACATTGAATTAATGAACTATATGTCAAATAACTTCTATTTTTCAAGGAAGAGGGAATAGACTGAGTGTAATGCAATTATCTTTCGTCACACGTGCCGAGGGCATGACAAAAGAAGGTAACATGTGATGGTCAGTTTTGTGAGACAAAAGATTTCCAGCTAGGCGTGTCCAAAGAATCTCTCATTTGGCTGTCAGAGGTGATAACTATTAACGGTCCACAAATGACTCAAGTGAAACGAACTGTTCGATAGATAAAATATGTGTCACATTGAATTAATGAACTATATGTCAAATAACTTCTATTTTTCAAGGAAGAGGGAATAGACTGAGTGTAATGCAATTATCTTTCGTCACACGTGCCGAGGGCATGACAAAAGAAGGTAACATGTGATGGTCAGTTTTGTGAGACAAAAGATTTCCAACTAGGCGTGTCCAAAGAATCTCTCATTTGGCTGTCAGAGGTGATAACTATTAACGGTCCACAAATGACTCAAGTGAAACGAACTGTTCGATAGATAAAATATGTGACACATTGAATTAATGAACTATATGTCAAATAACTTCTATTTTTCAAGGAAGAGGGAATAGACTGATTGTAATGCAATTATCTTTCGTCACGCGTGCCGAGGGCATGACAAAAGAAGGTAACATGTGATGGTCAGTTTTGTGAGACAAAAGATTTCCAACTAGGCGTGTCCAAAGAATCTCTCATTTGGCTGTCAGAGGTGATAACTATTAACGGTCCACAAATGACTCAAGTGAAACGAACTGTTCGATAGATAAAATATGTGACACATTGAATTAATGAACTATATGTCAAATAACTTCTATTTTTCAAGGAAGAGGGAATAGACTGAGTGTAATGCAATTATCTTTCGTCACACGTGCCGAGGGCATGACAAAAGAAGGTAACATGTGATGGTCAGTTTTGTGAGACAAAAGATTTCCAACTAGGCGTGTCCAAAGAATCTCTCATTTGGCTGTCAGAGGTGATAACTATTAACGGTCCACAAATGACTCAACTGAAACGAACTGTTCGATAGATAAAATATGTGACACATTGAATTAATGAACTATATGTCAAATAACTTCTATTTTTCAAGGAAGAGGGAATAGACTGAGTGTAATGCAATTATCTTTCGTCACACGTGCCGAGGGCATGACAAAAGAAGGTAACATGTGATGGTCAGTTTTGTGAGACAAAAGATTTCCAACTAGGCGTGTCCAAAGAATCTCTCATTTGGCTGTCAGAGGTGATAACTATTAACGGTCCACAAATGACTCAAGTGAAACGAACTGTTCCGATGGATAAAATATGTGACACATTGAATTAATGAACTATATGTCAAATAACTACTATTTTTCAAGGAAGAGGGAATAGACTGAGTGTAATTCAATTATCTTTCGTCACACGTGCCGAGGGCATGACAAAAGAAGGTAACATGTGATGGTCAGTTTTGTGAGACAAAAGATTTCCAACTAGGCGTGTCCAAAGAATCTCTCATTTGGCTGTCAGAGGTGATAACTATTAACGGTCCACAAATGACTCAAGTGAAACGAACTGTTCGATAGATAAAATATGTAACACATTGAATTAATGAGCTATATGTCAAATAACTACTATTTTTCAAGGAAGAGGGAATAGACTGAGTGTAATGCAATTATCTTTCGTCACACGTGCCGAGGGCATGACAAAAGAAGGTAACATGTGATGGTCAGTTTTGTGAGACAAAAGATTTCCAACTAGGCGTGTCCGAAGAATCTCTCATTTGGCTGTCAGAGGTGATAACTATTAACGGTCCACAAATGAATCAAGTGAAACGAACTGTTCCGATGGATAAAATATGTGACACATTGAATTAATGAACTATATGTCAAATAACTACTGTTTTTCAAGGAAGAGGGAATAGACTGAGTGTAATGCAATTATCTTTCTTCACACGTGCCGAGGACATGACAAAAGAAGGTAACATTTTCTTAAACAGTTATAATATTAAAAGCTAGATACACAATGACACTTAACTGGCAAGTGAAACAACTGTAATTATACAAATTAAAGCGTTGGGAAAGTGGGGTTACAGTAACTGGAATACAATAAAGTATGTAGCTTGCTAGTAGGAGGGATGATTTACAAAGTATTCTCGATGCATTTATTTCAAGTATCAGCCGTTAGAAGTGCCAGGTTAGGGAACTAATGCCCTATCATTCGGTACCAAGTTCGAGTAAATGTAAGTATACCAGTTACTATAATTTTAAGATGGTTCATCTTCCTCCCTTCGAGAATATCGTTCATGACTTCATGTTACGCTTTGTAATTGTGGCCTTTATTAAACAGGTGACCTGTAAATTTATAGTCTGTTTCTCTAAAGTCTCTCGTAGTACTCCTTGAAGTGCCGGGATAATATGCTTCCAGATTGACTTACATAGAAGTAGCCACAATTACAGGAAGTTTTGTGTATTCTACTCTTTTTCAGAGCTAATGCTCTGTCCTGATCATTACGGAAAATGTGTTCAGTTTTGTAGCGCACATAAAATTATGTTTCAAATCTCCTTGATTTGAGCTTTGTGGCCTCATTCTGAGAGACTTTTTCTAAGTATCGTATGGAACTGTGCATCACTTACCAATATCTTGAGGTGGTGTGTCTCGCTCAGGCTAAGCAATTGTGGAGACCTGCTGGGTTTGTTTTTTTCACAGAGCGAATGCCAGCAAGGAAGGAGTGTAGCCGTTGCTTGATAGCATTTTTTAAACTATGTTTAATTCTCCTTGGAACTGTGATCACTCATAGGGACGGACAAGGGGTGAAGTACCACTGAATGGCAGGCAGCATGTGCATTGGTCACTGGGTGTTGAGAATTAGCTAGTCATATAATGGCAGTGGACTTCCTGAATGTCTTAAAACTGTGAATGGTGTCTCTGATGTCTGTCACTAGGTTTAAACAATTTATGAAGTTACATTCAAACCCCATTGAGAATTTAAATGCGTCGAATTCAAATGCTCTAAGCCGCCTGATTGTACCCATCCTTAAGCACAACACGTAATAAAACAATTAAACCAGAAACCGACTTCAGACGATAGTGAATTACTTTCCAAGAATTGTTTTTCAGAACTGTTCATGAAGGTTTCTGCTAATATTGTACTGAGAGAGACCCCATAGCTAAGCCACATGCCTATCTTACATTATACAGAAAACATTTTTGAGTTAGACTTGTGTGTGTTATGCCGTCAGCTACTGCGTTAACTGCAGATTTATCAAGTAAGTTTCTGAGACAACTTACTCTTGAACGAATATATAAGCGATTAGGCCACTCACAAAAAATGAAACTAGCAGTGGGGGAGATGAGGGGATTTGGGCATATTTTAACTTGTTCCCTAAGTCGACAGTGGAATTCGGAATAACACCACTTGGTGTCAATTTTGATCAAGGCTTTTAACTTTCTAGCTAATTTTGACATGGGACTGACATTGAAGGCACTACAGGACGAACTAGGATGTTACCTTCGTAGAGCGTAGACGCCGTCTTCAGTCTCGGAGCTATGGGATTCATGTTGGCCTGATAGAAGTTATCAGAGTCAGATATTACGTTTTTACACACTTTAGTAACATGTTTCACCTTACATTTATAAGACTGTGTGGGGTCTTTCTGTATCTGTTGTAAGTTTGCTGAGTTTAGGAAATCACGCACTTCGTTTACGTAGTGTGAACGGTCTCTATGTGAGCTTTTTCATTTTATTTAAAGTAACTTCATTTCAGTATCTCTGATACCTACGTTTATGTTGAAATTAGCATATTTCCCCGAGGTAAAAAGAGTGAGCAGCTGAGTGCGTTCATACCATCCAGAGCTTACATATTTTTCTAATTTTGTACTAACCTTGTCTGCTAATTGTCTAATTCTGATTTACTTGTGCAAAGCTCATGAAGTTCCCTACTTCTCTGAGTGCCACACTTATCTTTACAATGCCTCAGTGCCGTGTTAAACTGTACTTGACCTCTTTTTTCTCTCCTGGAATAATAAAACGAATGAACGTGTGTGCACAGCTAAGAATTCTGTGTGCATAGCCGTGGGAATAAAGTAGTCTGCTAATGTAACAGCACTGCCAACCTTGGTAGATGCTTCGTGGGTAGCAAAGAGGTTTCTGTTTGCCTTGGCCGAACCTTTTGTATATGCTGGCACAGTAGAGTGGGCCTGCTGTCTGGTCACTTCCGTTGGAGGGCTTAACCCCAGAATCGTTAGGGGAGCTCGTCACTGCCCGTTGGGAGCATGGTAAGGCCTGTCGCGAGTAAGAGCGTCTCCACGACAGTTTTGTTAATGTCTTAATTTGTCTAAGTTTTCAGTCTCACTGCAGACCTAACGCTTTTTTCTACAGCTTTTTAGTCTATTAATTCGTGTGACGAATTTTATTTTAATATATCGAGTAGTGCATATTTTGAAATGAAATGTAGGTGATTTCGCAGGCTATTGTTTGACTCAACTGGCCACTTAAACACTGGAAGGTGTGTTGAATGGGTAACGATTCAGCTTCTCATTTCTCTAACCGCAAGTATGTGTGCATTACGATACCATTGTGATTTTTACGCTGGTTTTTCAGTCGGCTTTATTCCGTATCTTCTATTGTTCTGTACTTGCTTTGTGCATTTCTATCACGTGTTAGTGTTCATGTTTAAGAGACTGTCCCATCTTGCTACCTTTGTGGCAGATTCATTCCAGTTCTAATCCGTTTATCTTGAAATTCCTATTTTTTCGGTATTTAATTTCGTTCCATTACTACTACGTGCTTATATTCTGCCTTTTGTGCTCTAGCTTCCGTAATCTTCTTCTTACACTGTGAATTTAAATTAAATGTGGTTGTTAGCACATTTTTTTAACTCTGTCTCGTGTATTTCAACTGTAACCTTGCATATTCACCCACGTGCCAGAATCGAGATAGCAGCATCTCTTTGCTACCCATGAGTGGTGATGGTGGAGAGGCTTTGTCATTTTCTTTTCTCTTCTGTGTAAACCTCATCAACTGCATATGGGTGTTACGTGCGTGTATGGTTAACCCATCCTATGATTATGCCCGTTCCAAAAATCACTAATTTAGTAGCGGACTAAGAACCAAGGGGTTAAGATTTGTCAAGTATGGAACTTAATATATATCAGGCACCGGCAACTATCACATTTTATTATATTCACAACTGTTTTAATTAATATATCGAAGTCAATAAATATTCATATTACCCATAATTGTATTTCGACTTTCCATAAGTGAAATTCATCCTACATCCCATTCACATACAGCACTTCCTTGCACAATAATCTAATAAAAACCATTGTCTATCGGGAATTATGAGCTATTTAAATTAGCGTAATGTTAGATAGGTTGGCTCTCACATTCTTAAATGCGCGATCTTAACTACCAAACCAGAGATAAAACTATTCGGGCTGCATGTACAGCCTTAAAGTGAGCAAATTCCCGTAAAGCCCGACGGCTAATGGCGGTGACAGCGAGCACTGTGTTTAGTCAATATTGCAACATTTTAAGTTATCTTTGTTCACTAATACAAGGATATTCCCTTTCTCTGATCTGGTGCGGAGATCTGTTTTATGTTCCCTGCCTCTCCCAAAAATTGTTCTCGTCCGCATACTTGAATCCCTTCTCATTATACTGACATCTCCAAAAATGGTTCAAATGGCTCTGAGAACTATGGGACTCAACTGCTGAGGTCATTAGTTCCGTAGAACTTAGAACTAGTTAGACCTAACTAACCTAAGGACATCACAAACATCCATGCCCGAGGCAGGATTCGAACCTGCGACCGTAGCGGTCTTGCGGTTCCAGACTGCAGACTGAGATCTCCCTTAGTTTGTTTTTTTTTAATAAAGTTTGGTCACACGTCCTGCAAACTTTAGTTTTTTGATTCGTTTTGAAAGTATACTAACTTTGTGCGTCTGCTTTTCGTACGTGGTATCCTCGATGTCACTAACTCCATGTCACTAACTCCCTATCTCACTACATGTCCAATATGTCGGACTCCACCAGATTTAAGATGGATGAAATTCACTTGGCTTTTAATTTCATGTGTCTACTCATATAATGACGAATGCTGAAGCACTATTTCTTTTCTTCTTTAATCCAGTCTTTTGTTCAGTTTCTGTTGCCCTCTTAGAAGCAGAAGCAGTAAATAATAATAATAATTGTTATTATTATTGTTATTATTATTATTATTAACGTAGAGTAATGTGTGCAAACTTAGCTTACGACCTATCGTGCAAATGGACAAAACCTCTGAACTGTCTTCTCAAGCCCAGGGTCTCAAACAGACATTCTAAATAAATATGACGCTGGCCCTGTAAGGCAACTAATATCAGATGCGGATCGTAACAAAAATCATTAGAAATGCTGCTGCCAGGTATTTATAATGCATGAATTAATAAAAGTGAAAGTTTGGGGTCTATTCTATAAAGACGAAGCAGCTATTCCCTTTTTTAATTGCGCATATAATTTATCAACTGTTGCTTTCAGGGGTCAAGTGATAAACAACAATTATGTTAAATTACTTTTGATAATCAGTAACAAAATATTTAATTCTTGGACATATTGAAATGACAGTTATTAACATTGTTATCTCTACACATGAAAATTTTTTATCAAAGGAAAGAATGAATAGTAAAAATCCTTATCAGCTTATTTAAATCTACATTGTTGTAGCTGGTCAATACACCAAGTGGTGGAGAATAAATTTACTTTTTGAACCAATGAAGAACACTCATGTACTCAATGTGAGGGTAGGTTAGTATCCTAGCTTTTGATATTCAATGGCCAAAGCTTACGCAAGTTGGAGTGAGCACAATCGAGACTGAACATTTACTATGGCCTAATGCATGATGGTACTTTACCAAGCGGCATCTGCATTGGTATTGTCTCTGTGCTGGATCTGAAACACCAATTCCCTACTCTAGCCTTGACTGAATTCACTCAGTCGCAACTTTCCTGCATTCCATAGAACGTTAATATTTAACTAGTTGAAATAATGGCTTTTGCACACTCGCTATGAGTTGGAGTGATGTGCACAATTTCCTTGCCTGCAAAAATTCCCACAGGAATATTTAACTACTACTTTCCTCTCTGTCACCATAATACATGAAGCGTCTCGTCCTCACTTTGCAGAAAGCAAACTCTCAATGCCTTTGCTTATTTCCACACAGCTATGTGGTCCACCGCAAGATGAGAGAGAGAGAGACAGAGAGAGACTTAATTTTAGGTCTGAAAATGCTTTTATATAATGGGGATCTCCCAAGTGTGTTGCATCTGTGTCACCAAGTATGGCTTCAGCCAATCACTGTGTTACTAGAAGTGAATAAAGATTTTTACTTTTCTTTCTGGGTCGCCGCCTAGCCCTGTTAATGATGTGCAGCCACTTACCCTTGGTCCTGCTAAGAGGAACAATGTATTGTTCTGGCCTTCTCCTTTCTGCGCTTAATCTCGCCGTTCTGTTGCTACTGGGAGTTTTGTGATATCATTAGCCTCCTGCTTGGTTCATCTCCAAAATGCGTTTTGCTTTAGCTTTTTTGTTTCATGCCACTGTCCATATATTGGTAGAGTTTGTTTTGTTAGTATTTGGGTGTATGAGATAATCTGCATTTGCCTTTTGTTGATGTAATGTAATTATTGTTTTCTGAGGATATCATCCTGTATCGTACTGTTGTTATGGATAAAGTTCATGTAAGGTCTGTTAAACCTGGACTCCTTACAAAGGGACAAAACTAAGAGTCATCAGTCCTTTTTTCCTTATGCAAACAAGGCTCAGGGTAGAACAACACCCGAATTTAGTTTGGGAAAGTAAAAGGGTGTAAAAGGAGTGGGGAACCACACCAAAAGTGGAGACAAAAGAAACGAACAAAAAGGGGAAAACGTATACCACAAGCAAAAGTAGGGGAAGATGTCAAAACCATAGAGCAGATGTTCTGAGCTGGCTCACCACAAGAATAAAAGCGGATGAGCCAGCCACTCTGCAACACACAAAATATCCAGCCAAAAAAGACAAGGTGAGATGAAAACATGAAGGGAAAAGACAACAACAAGGTAAACAAAATGCAAAGAAAGGGTGACAGAGTTAAATTGGAGGGAGAGAAGGCCAAACGTCCACCTTTAGATGGTATGATAAAAATCCCCCTCACAAATAAAATATAAAACTAAACCTGCTGTTTAGGCATTGTCGCCGAACACCATAGTTAGAGTGCTGGGAAGGTTAAAAGTCCACCACAGAGCAGCTAAAATTGGGCAGTCCAACAAGATGTGGATGGCAGTTATAGGGGAGCAACAGCAACATTGAGGTGGGTCCTCACGACAGAGGAGTTACCATCTGTTAGCAACGTATGGCCGAATTGGAGCTGCAAAACGACAACAGATTCCCTGCGATTGGCTTGCATGGATGGCTGCCACACATTTGTTGCCTCCTTGATAACACATATTTGGTGTACTGAGGGTGCACCATTCTGTATCACAGATCGCGGAAACTTGGCAGCGGAAGAGCAATCGCAAATCGGTCTCCGAAGGCCAATCTTCAGAGTTGGTTTACTGGTAGCCTGTTATGCCAGGTGGTCAGTAAGTTCATTACCCAGTATCCCACATTTACTGGGGTCTAAATAATGGTCACTGAACGTCCACTGTTGCAGAGGTCATAAAGAGACTCCTGGATAGTCATTACCAAACGACGTCATGGGAAGCACTGATCGAGAGCTTGTGGGAGTCACTACTGATGACAAAGAAGTCACCGGCGCTGGAATGGATAAGCTCAAGAGCTCAATAGATGGCAACCGACTCTGCAGCGTAAATACTGCAGCCATCTGGCAAGGAGCACATTTCAGTGCGGCCAACGTGAGTGTAAGTGAAGCCAAAGAGACCGTCGACCATTCATCCATTTATGTAGACTATTACTGAGCCCTCATGCTCGCCGAAAACATAGAGAAATTGCTGACGGATGGCCTCAGGTGGATCCTTGTGTAGTCAGGGAGCTACCACCAAATTCGTACATGTCGACCCCACCATAATGGTCTGGCTACCATGTTGGGTGCTAAAAAATCCAGTATTGTCTTAGGCGAATGTGGGCAGCGGACTATGGAAGTAGATGATGTACCCTGTAATGCGTCCTTGCGCAGATAACTGGATTGCAGGTGGAGGTGCAGATCTAGGACAATATGGGGTGCAAAAGGTCTAACCATACACTGGAGATACAGTGTACTACTTGAGGTGTCCATTCCCAAATGGCCCACACTTCGGATAATTGTCAATGAGGTGTAGGTCAAACTCTGAAAGGGGTCTATAAGTGAGTCAGCAGGAAAGTGTGAGACTCTTTTAGTCGCTCCTTACGATAGAGAGGAACGCTTTGGGGCTATTCTAAGCCCCAAACCTGCAGGGGCAGCGAGTCTATGGCCACAACTCTGTACAGAAATATAAATGGCTATTGTTTTGGTCCACAGCAGTTGAAAGCTTCAAAAGCGCTGACAAGTATTGGGGATCTAATTAATTTGATATGACTGAAGGAATTTCTTAGTGGTATGGAATAAATGGATCAAACTTCATGCATTACACGGCATTTCTTATCAAACACATCAGTGTTTATGACGTCATATCTCTTGAACTGTATACAGTTATATACTTGTATAGGTACATTCGGCGGCATATGTAGATACTGTTTGCGGAATATGTTGCGAATAGAGTTAATTCCAGTGAAATCATAAATTTAAACATCATGCATGATGCAGCAGTTTTTCATTCATCTCAGAGTCTGTGACATCATACTCCTTATGTACGTGTCATACAATGATAAAAAATTTTTAGGTTCATTCATCAGCATATGTGGATAGTGTCTGCAAAATATGGTAGAAATAGAATTAGTAATAAAAAAGAAATAAATTTAGACTTAATGCACAATGCTGCAGTTTTTACACGTCTCATTGTTTATGACATCATATCTCCTGAGATAAAGTAGGTAGGTGGTTCTCCCCCTCACAGCCAATCTTGTTTGACAGTAAGAGATATGTGCACCAACTTTGGTAGAAATAGTGCCAATTGTTTACGAGGGGTTGTGTAATAAACACACACACATTTTTATACTGTATATGAATTTACTTCCTGTCCTTGGCGTTTGTGCAAGGTCGGGTTCAGATATTAATCTAAGGGAGTGGCGTGCTGAGAGTCTTGGAAAATATGAACTGTAAAATAGCAACAGTATGCAGTTTTATGTAATATATTGTTAAAATACGTAAAAACATGTATTCATAGTGAAATATGTCAAAATATTTAACGGTAAAATATATTAATGTTGACAACATAACATGTGAGTATTGAAATTTATTTTTTTTGCCGGCCGCGGTGGTCTCGCGGCTAAGGCGCTCAGTCCGGAACCGCGCGACTGCTACGGTCGCAGGTTCGAATCCTGCCTCGGGCATGGATGTGTGTAATGTCCTTAGGTTAGTTAGGTTTAAGTAGTTCTAAGTTCTAGGGGATTGATGACCACAGAAGTTAAGTCCCATAGTGCTCAGAGCCATTTGAACCAAATTTATTTTTCACATGCTGAGGAGTGAAGGAAAAAGTATATTTATATCTGGGCTCTAATAATAAACAGGATGTCCATGTCATACCACTACCATTTCAATAAATATTGTTTTGGAAACATAGCAATATTTTAACAGCTTTTTAATAAATGTGTCAGCATACAATAGCAGAAAAATCAACAATAATAATTCCTTTTATATTAGTAGTAGAACATATACAGAAAGATAGAAACCTGCACTGTTGCGTTTATACCTCTGATGTGAAAAGAACAACAAAGGAATGTTTCATTGTAATAGTACCCTCAAATGTTAGTTCAGCATAGAATATTTTATACATAACGAATGAAAATCATGCGATATTTCTGTAATATTTTGCAATATTTATTGTTTTATAAATTAATTTAATCGACTGCTAGACCATTATCAAGTACAAAGACAAATATGTGTGGTTGTGAATTTTGTGGTATAAAAGATTTTGTACTAGGTGCATCCGAAGAGTATCTCAGCTGGCTGTGAAAGATGATAATTATGACTGTGCCTTGCATCAGTCTCAAGCAGGTTTACTGAAGAATCGAGTACACATTCTTGAACCTGATACTCTGCAGTCTGGAAATAGTCAAGTCTATGCTCGATTACCAGCAGTAGTGTTTTCATTACAAAACCCAAACACAAAAACCATATCGGCACGCTTAGCAATAAGTTTTATTGCTTAAACAGCATTCATCCGCAAGCGTTGTTTAACGTTATTTATTTGGATAAAACCATGACCAGTTTCGGATTTCTTACAAATGATGGTTGTCACAAATTTCATCTTGTTGTAATGATGGAGCGTCGTTTTCTACCCATTATTGGTTTGGTGCACTTTCGTTCACAACTTTGTTAAGTTAACAATAGATTTATTTCTTATGACCTCTATCAAAGCGTTTATGAAAAGATCATTAAATGTGAAATTTTTTGAAAACTTCCGTGCTGTTTGCTTCTGTTTGACGAACAGCAATGGTTCTCAATATGTCAATTATTGACAAAATAGCGTTATACTTAAGAATTCTAAAAACGTTCGGCTTGCTTTATGACACAAATAGTGAAAACTGCAGCTCAGCTTCACTACTTGAAGGTTGAAACAAAAATGACAACCGAAAAATAAACTATAGTATCCAGAGTACCAACAGGCCAAACAGGAATTGGTCGGTTGGTTGGTTGGTTTGGGGAAGGAGACTAGACAGCTTGGTCATCGGTCTCGTCGGATTAGGGAAGGATGGGGAAGGAAGTCGGCCGTTCCCTTTCAGGGGAACCATCCCGGCATTTGCCTGGAGTGATTTAGGGAAATCACGGAAAACCTAAATCAGGATGGCCGGACGCGGGATTCAACCACTAACCACTGCGCCACCTCGCTCGGTCAAACAGGAATTTATCCGTCACCTGCTGTATCTCTACGAACAATAAAATTTGGAGTCATGTTGCGTGGAATGTTTTGTAAGAATTATTCTACATTGCCATATTCTGAAATATTTTCAGTTCTTCCAGAAACATCTATGTTCTAAGACACAATCACGTGAATACATCTCAGTGTTGTAATGCCGTAACTGGGTCTGACCAGTCACTGGTTATTTTCAGACAAAAGCTATATGCTACAAGCGGCGCTGTTACCTTTCCCATAAGCAGTATGTCATTTTTTTTCATTGTTACGAAGTCGCCGGTCAGACCATCGTGTGGGCGGGAGAAGGTGGTGGTGCGAGCAGGGGTGTGAGAGGAGGCAGGAGGAAGGGAATGTATTGTCCGCCAGCCGACAGCCAGGCACCTCGTGGAAAAGGGCGAACGTTAGAAAGGTCTGGTGCAGGTGCTTGACCTCTGGGTAGCTGAATACTGCCGCAGGGCTTGATAGTTTAAGTGAGGTAACAAGTTCAGTTTCCGACGAATAGTCCAGTTAATTACAGTTTTGTCACTTTAACTGTGCCAATTGACTATTGCGATTAATTTCAGACGAGCAGACTTACAATCCACAAATTTGTTGTGAGAACCAGACATGACTTCTTGATCAGCTCCCATAAGTCTTTAGGCACATGTGGTTATACTATGTGGTAAAGCTCTGCAATTGCAGAAGTTTGCGTCTGCGCCACGTTGAGAACATCTCTCGGACTAGTTTGCCTAGTCCAGCGTTGTACGTCCACATCTTCACTGATTGATAATTACTGGCTATTAGGTCCCAACCGATTTATCTAAAAAAAAAAGACCACGTATTATTGTCTATTTTGCAAACAGAGAAATAAATATTACATTTACAGAACAAAGCAACATGGCTAACTTGTCGCCAAAGTGAGATTGTTAAGAAAACTTGACTTACGACCTGATTCAAAATCTTTTAGAATTTTGATTGCTATTCCTCGCAGAATTTCAGTTCAGTTGGTACGGACTTATAGTTTATAACTGTCTGATTAGATTTCGTTTGGAAGGAGAAGAAAGTATACGTGACATTTACAAATAAAAATGGGTACTTTCCCCCTAAAATATATAATACCAAAAATAATTTTCTGATAGACTGTAATATGATTCTGCTGAACACTCTGCTCTCTTTGCAATCCATTGATCGATAGCAACAACGTAAATCTCCTTGAAATTGTCTGCCTCTTTTCATATTAGCTTCCTTTTTTGTAAGTCAAATTTTCGCATTTGGTTTCCCTGTTAGAAACTGTCCCCAGCATTATTATTTGAAGTCAGTCCCACTTCCTACTCGCAGTGACGAAATAGATTCCGTTGCGTATAGCTTCCATGAACTAGACCCACCAGTCCTGGTACGAGAGTACTGCTCAACTTACATTACGAGAATTTTTCTGAAAAGCATTCCAAAAATATCAGAGAATCACAATCGATTTTAAAGTTCGAAATATCTTGAGTCAAGTAACTTGTTTCACCTAAAAGACAATTTTCAGTTTATATTAAATAATTTAACTATCTTTTTAAATGCATCAGTAACTTTCGAATTAGTAATGTATGCATCAAATGCAATCTCTTGATAGACAGGGTGTAGCAGGTACTGCTATTGGTGACTGAGGACGGTGTACTGAACAACATTACATCATTATTTACGTCATTTAAAAATTAATAATTATAGCTATTTCAAGTGGTATGTTTTCAGGTTGGGTAGTACCTCCAAGTGCATGTATCGAGAACAAGGCATTGATCCTTATTTTTCCCTACATCTACATGGATTGTCTGCAAATCACATTTAAGTGCCTGGCAGAGGGTTCATAGAACAACCTTCACAATAATTCTCTATTATTCCAATCTCGTACAGGGTGCGGAAAAAGCGAACGCCTATCTTTCCGTGCGAGCTCTGATTTTCCTTAATTTATTAGGATGATCGTTTGTCCCTACGCAGGTTGGCGTCAACCAAATATTTTCGCTTTCGGAGGTGAAACTTGGTGATGGAAATTTCGTGAGAAGATTCAAAAATGGCTCAAATGGCTCTGAACACTATGGGACTTAACATCTGTGGTCATCAGTCCCCTAGAACTTAGAACTACTTAAACCTAACTAACCTAAGGACATCACACACATCCATGCCCGAGGCAGGATTCGGACCTGCTACCGTAGCGGTCTCGCGGTTCCAGACTGAATCGCCTAGAACCGCACGGCCACACCGGCCGGCTGAGAAGATTCCTCCGCCACGGAAAACGCCTTGGTCTTAATGATGTCCATCCTGGATCCTGTATCATTTCAGTGACATTCAACCCCTATTTCGCGATAATACAAAACGTGCTGCCCTTCGATGAACTTTCTCAATGTCCTCCGTCAATCCTATATGGTAAGGATACCACACCGCGCAGCAGTATTCTGAAAGAAGAAGGACAATCATAGTGCAGGCAGTCTCTGAAGTGGACTGACAAGGCAGCCAGTCCACAGTGACGGGTAGCCGAAAGAAAGGCACGCGTACACACACACGCCGACGGGCGTCAAGTACTGGAACAGGCTACGTAATTAATGCTATGAAGAAAAGTACGTAGCTGGATTAATACTTATCTTTAATCAATCATTGTGGTACATCGCTCTTGACTATACACAGGAGACTTTAATTACAATCACTGTAAGGCTAATGGCGCCTTGCTAGTTCGTAGCCATTAACTTAGCTGAAGGCTATTCTGTCTCTCGGCTAATGAGAGTGAAAGGCTTCGTACATCTAGTCGCTAGCTAGGTCTTCGTACAACTGGGGCGAGTGCTTGTTCGTATCTCGAGACCTGCCTTGTGGTGGCGCTCGGTCTGCGATCACACAGTGGCGACACGCGGGTCCGACATGTACTAAATGGACCGCGGCCGATTTAATCTACCACCTAGCAAGTGTGGTGTCTGGCGGTGACACCACAGTCTCTTTAGTAGATCTGTTACATTTCTTAAGTGTCCTGCCAATAAAATGCAGTCTTTCGTTAGCCTTCCCCGCAAAATTTTCTATCTGTTCCTTCCATTTTGAGTTGTTCGTAATTCTAATTCCTAGGTATTCAGTTGAATTTACGGCCCTTAGATCTGACTGATTTATCACGTTACCGATGTTTGACGAATTTGTTTTAGCACTCACGTGGATGACCTCACACTTTTCGTTATTTAGGGTAAATCGTTTTGCAATTTCTTTTGATCTTCTGATGACTCTACTAATCGATAAACGACAGCCTCACCTGAAAACAGCTAAGACAGCTGCTCAGATCGTCTAATAAATCGTTTATATAACTACGGAACAGCAAAGGGCCTATAACACTACCTCGCGGAACGCTAGAAATCACTTCTTTTTTACTGGATGACTTTCTGTCGATTACTACGTCCTTTGACCTCTTTGACTGGAAATCAGGAATCCAGTCACATAACTGAGACGATATTTCATAATAACTCAATTTAACTACAAGCCGCTTGTGTGATACAATGTCAAATGCCTTCTGGAAATGTAGAAGTAGGGAATCAATTTGAAATCCCTTGTCAATAGTACTCAACACTTCGTGTGACTAAAGAACTGATTGTGTTTCACAAAAACGATATTTTCTAAGTCAGTGTTGACTATGTGACTATGTGCCAATAGACGGTTTCCTTACAGTAATTCATGATGTTCTAACACAATGTATGTTCGAAAATCCTGCTGCATACCGACGTTACTTTCGTCGAACGAACGGTTATTGATTATTAAGTATGGAGCTATTGTATCAGCATACTCCGAGTGGATCCAAAGCGGTGTACAGTCTGGACCGGAAGACTTGTTTTTGTTAAGCGATTTAAGTTGCTTCACTTCTCAGATGATATCTACTTCTACGTTACTCATCTAGGCCGCTGTTCTTGATTCGAATTCTTGAATATGTACCTCGTCTTCTTTGGTGAAGGAATTTCAGAAGTCTGTGCTTGGTAACTGTGCTTTGGTAGCACTGTCAACAACAGCATTTCCATTGCTACCGCGCAGAAAAGGCATTGATTGTGCTTTCCGCTAACATACTTCACATACGAACAGAATCCTTTTGGATTTTCTGCCAGGTTTCGAGACGAAGAACCGTTATGGAAACCGATATAAGCATCGCGCAATCAAACACACAATACATTTCGAGCTTCTGTAAAAGATCGCCAACCTTGGAGATTTTGCGTCGTTTAAATTTGGCATATGTTTTTGTTTGTTTCTACAACAGTTCTCTGACCCGTTTTGTGTACCAAGAAGGAACAGCTCCTTCGTTTGTTAATTTATTTGGTATAAATCTCGCAATTGCTGTCGATACTATTTCTTTGAATTCAAGCCACATGTGATCTACATTTACATTGTTAATTTGGAGATTGACCCTCAGGAAGGCGTCAAGTGAATTTTTATCTGCTTTTTTTATTTTTGGAGGGTTAGGGGGTTACAGTAGTCAATCTCGATAAGACATCCCTATTTTCACTAATCGCTGTATCCGTTTTGATGCTTGTTATTAGCACAGGATTATTTGTCGCCAAGAGGCCAAGTGTGTTTTCACAACCGTCTACTATTCTCGTGGGCTCATGAACTAACTGCTCGAAATAATTTTCAGAGAATGAGTTTAGTACAAATTCGCATGGTATTCTACGCATCCCTCCGGAATTAAACACGTATTTCCTCCAACATATTGAGGGTAAATTAAAGTCACCATCAACTACAATCGTATGAGTCGGGTACTTGTTTGAAATTAAACTCAAGTTTCCTTTGAACCTTACAACAATTTTATCATCTTAATTGAAAGGTCAATAAATGGACCCAATTATTATTTTATTCCTGTCGCCAAGTATGATCTCTTCCCATAATAATACACAGGAACTATGAAATTCAATTTAGCGACAAAAACTACTTCTAACAGCAACAAACACGCTACCGCCAACACTGTTTAGCATACCCTTTCGGAAAACCGTTCGGTTCTGCGTAAAAATTTCAGCTGAACTTATCTCCAGCTTTAGCCAGATTTCAGTGCCTATAACGCTTTGAACATCAGTGCTATCTATCAGCGCTTGGAGCTCTGGCACTATCCCAACACAACTATGACAATTTACAACTGTTATGACGATGGTTCCTGTATCTACGTTCTTGCTATGTTCGGCCTGCACCCTTTGAGACTGATGCCTTTTTGTGTTTTTCCTAGGCCCCCTAACACAAAAAAACCGCCCATTCCACACCACGCAGCACATGCAACCCGTGCAGGAACCTCCTGCGTGTGGTGGATTCCTGACCTATTCAGTGGAACCTGAAACCCAGCCACTTTACGGCGCAAGTCGAGAAATCTGCAGCCTACACGATCACAGAACCATCTGAACCTCTGATTCAGACCCTCCACTCGGCTCTGTGCCAGAGATCCGCAATCGGCCCTGTCGACTACGCTACAAATGGTTCAAATGGCTCTGAGCACTATGGGGCTTAACATCTGATGTTATCAGTCCCCTAGAATGACTTGTACCTAACTAACCTAAGGACATGATACACATCCATGCCTGAGACCGGATTTGAATCTGCGACTGTAGCAGCCACGCAGTTCCGGACTGAAGTGCCTAGAACCGCTCGGCCACAGCGGCCAGCTGCTACAAAAGGTGAGCTCTGCTTTCATCTCCCTTCTGGTAGCTGCTCGAAAAGAGAGAGCATCTCTTCCGATCCAAAGCAACGCACCTTTAATTAGTGCCGACGTGAGGCACAACCTGCAGTTGGTTGCGCCCTGTGCACTTCATGGCATCCAGAATGATCCGTTCCACATCTGGAATGACTCCACCCAGTATGCACACGGAGTGCACATTGGCTTTCTTCCCCTTCTTGGCAGCCATGTCCCCAAGGCGCCCCCTAACATTGGAACTTCCAATTACCAACATTCCCACCCTCTGTGATTGTCCAGATCTTGTATACAGAGCTTTCCTCTGAAACAGGACAGGCGATGGCATCTTGCTGAGCGACGAGTCAGCCACAGACAGCACAGTTCGTCAGACTGACGAGGTAGGCCTTACATGTGGCCCCTTGGCAAGTCTTTCGCCACCTGTCACGCCCCGAGACGACCACCAAATCGACCACAGGTGAAAGGTCCACCACAGTGTGAGCAGTAAGTAGGGTGGCCAGTGGTGAGAAACACAGAGGACTCGGAAGTGCGGGACGTCCATTGGATCCTCATTGCCAGCCCACAACTGTTGTGCCCATCCACTGCTGCTTCAAGCCATATAACCGAAGCCATCACAGCCTGGAGCTGAGAGTGAAGTCCAACCAACTCTGCACACAACAGTCACAGTCCCTATCCAAACTAAAGACCATGGAAAACAGTACTACTCAGACAAACGGACTATCGACACATACTGCAGAACTCCACTGTAGACCCTGACGCAAACTTGAGAACTGGGTCTAATAAATTAGATTAGTTCGCAGAGATTCAAAAATCGAACAACCGAAGCACTTAGGTAAGACAAAATAGTTCGTCTCTGATTAGGAACTTGTAATATGTCACAAAATCGGTTTACTTTCCGACGCAAATGAAAGGGCGAGAACTGTGTCTAGTAGATATTAAATTAACACGCAGAATCTCAAGGAACTAAAGATAAAATTATAGAATTCGCTCCTGGTTAGAAACTCGTAAAAGTCACAAAATCGCTTACTTCTCTGTTGCTGCTTCTGCCTCGACCAGTTGCTGCTGCCTGACTGGCTGACTAACGAGAACAAGCGGTCACTAGCTTTCAAAACCAACGAACAGACGACTGTCGACTCGCGCTACGAGTCTCTACTGTAGGCCCTGACGGAAATGCAATAGTTGTATCTAATAAATTAGATTAATACATGGAGATTAAAAAAAACCGAAGTACCGAAGCACTCAGGTGAGACCCTGGCCAGCAAGTCAGAAGTCTGGACGTGTGGATGCAAAACGGTAAGTCTATAGTGACAGGTGTAGTCCACTTAGTAGTGCAGTTACAATCGTGCAGCAAAAATCAGGTTGTAAATTACGTGGTGTGTTTGTGGAGAGACTGTTTGAAACTAAGGAGTAAAAATATCATCACTTATACCCGTTACATGCTGTATGTACCAACCACGATCTGTTACGTTTTTATTTTGATATTTCTATAATGGTTTCCAGTTTTGTATGTTTTTGGCCTTAGTATAATAACGTCATCCCGATTTGAAAAACATTTATTAAAAATTATTTTCATCTAAACATAAACGGTGAGGGTTCCCTAACTTTATTTTGTCCACTGGATCATACTGAATATTAGTATCAGTGTCATTTGCAATTGTATTGTGACGTGTCAAGCGATACGTTTCAAACGAACGTGTCCAGAGTAAGTTTTGGTGGCGCGTCACCGTAGGGCAGACTGCTTGGGCACGTGGTTGACGTCAGCACCACTGGGGCCGAGAGGCGAGGAGGTGTGACGTCAAGAAGAGAGGTAGGTGGTGAGTCTGTGGACACTTACCAGCATGAAGACATCTCCAGCGCTGATGCACCAAGGAGCCGAGACATTACTGGTCAACAAGGGGTGTGGCCAGTAAATGTGGACACAAACGAGCCAGGAGGGCTGTTGGTGTCATGTGAGAGGACGACGATTCCAGAAGAGACGTGGACAGGGGCCTGCAGATTACGGGAGCAGTGTTAATAATGTGGTTCAGTCGCTGACAGTGGTATGTTGATCGGTTGACAGATGCAAGTTGATGTACAGTGAAGGACACGAGCTGTCCATTGAGTGTTACGAGCTGTCAGTCATATTTCAAACGGAAGGACTGTATGTACAGTGTGGTATGCTCAGGCTACTGTATTTGCTGGAAACTCAGACACAATTGTTTGTTCAAAGTGAGATCGATATTGATCTTATTATTACTATGTCAACATAGCTGCAATTGTGTATGCCATTGTACAGAGAACTGTAATTGGTAATTTGCGCAATTAGTATTTTAGATCTATATGTAGTTTGACAGTAAGTGTACGATAGCCTAAATAAGTTGTAAGGCTGTTTCTCTGATTTATCGATTGTGCTAGTGGCTATGTGCGGTTCATTTGCGGCTATTGTGTTTTCGGCCAAGACCAAATGAATTGTGAGCTGTTGTGTTCCGGTTGTAGCACCAATATTAATATTGCTGGAGCAGTGTTCAATTAGAACGTTTAGTTATCATTACGTCGGAGGATATTATTCTCTGATTGTATTGTTATTACACTCTCACTTCAGGAATTACAATAGGGCCACATGTGAAGTTCACTTATATTAGCATTTTTTTCAGTTGTCAAGGAAGATTCTCTGTTTAACATAACTGTTTGTCAAAATACGCCCACGACTGCACAGCACCCATCCCAAACCCCACTCCACCTGAAACCCAAGACGCATTGTAAGTCTATAGGGTTTCGTAGATGTCATAATAATGACGTCACAATCTATCGTAATAAACTGTCTCAACTGAAGGTGGGAAGTTCTGGCATAGTTTTGCTCTGAGTAATGATACCAGTGAGTGGCAACTTCCAGTACCACTGTGGATCTTCGATTCTGATTAGTAGTGTGGTGGCTGCACTGAAGGCAGCCATATTGAAATGAAGTGATGTGTTTTTGTTCATCTAAAATTGTCATCAACTGCCTCGTGATGCGCAAGCAATTCCGGACAGACGGTCATACGTTGGTCTTAATGGTCTTCTGTTAGGCGACGAGGAACCCAGCGGCCGCACACCTTTGAGTACCGCAACTGCTTGACGAATGTTCCAGCGCTACTAACAGAGCAGTCCAGTTCAGCAGGATGGTGCTTGGTGGTGATCTGTTGATCATCTCGAATGAGAGTGTCTGCACGTTCCAGCACTGCGGGAGTCACAGCTGTGTGCGGCCAGGCGACACGCAGCAGATCCGACAGGTTTGTGGAATCTTGTCGGGGTGATGAGAGACGCCGCGCCCAACGACTCACCGTGCTTTTTTCACTGCCAGGGCCGTGTAGACAATTTGGAAGCATCTATGAATGTCTGCGATGTTTTGGTTTCTCGTCAAAAGAAGCCCAATGGAAGCTCTCTGCTTGGAACGCACCTCCGCAACAGACGTCATTTTTGAAGGCTACGTATAGTGCCGTCACATATCGGATCTTCATGACACTATAGGGACTGATAATGGAATATTCCACGATGTCCCACAACAAATTCGGCATTTTTTTCAACGGATATTGGCCGAGAAAGAAAATGTGTTGCATCACTTATCTAACGCCATTTGTATATTTACTGTCTGGTATCAAAGAATTCCGAGTGCAATTGAAACTCAACTAAAATGTTACAAAAAATAGCGTTATGGGCCGAAGATATTCAAAATTTGGTATGTTACCAACGTTGCACATTCACCAGATTCGATGTGCATGATTGTCAGCAGACAAGTGGGTACGAATCTCATAGGAACGGCGCAAATATCGACAATGTCTTCTTTCATTCTGCTTATCGCTTCGCAGATAAAATATTGGATTGATGGGTTTAAGGGGAGGTTTATTATCTTTGGCCCGAAAAAAACAAGTTCTTTGAGCATTTTTTTCTAGGGATGTGTCAAATGTTTATTGAAGTTTCCTCTACAAACTGGAATTTTTTCGACGGGAAATGTCGAAGAGCAAAGGCTGTAGTGCCGTCGGAACGAAACAAAATTTCTATGTAGACCTCCACGCGCGGTTTGTCACAGGCCAGTCGGCTCGTCTGAAATCAAAATTGAGTTGACGTTAGCGAAGTATATAAGAGTCTTTAGCAGTTGTACATCGCTTAATTTATTTAGACCATAGGAAACAAAATGGCGGCCATTTGAAGAAAAATAGAGTTTTTTTCATCGATTTTTCGATTTTTTTTCCTTTATTGAGTTTCGATTCCCCCTAAAGGGGGCGGGCTGGCAGCAGATTATTACGCCGCTCTTCAGCTTACAGAATTTGTTTTAAAAAGATGAAGATAATAAAAAATAATAACAGTTGGCGATAAAATCGGTGACTTAAGGGTAAAATGGCAGAAAATTCTGGAGCTTAAAACATAAAACACAGGGTTGATGATGCTAATAAAATACACAGGAAGCAGAAAAATAATAGGCAGACAATTAAAATACACGGCGACAGTCTGGGTTCTGTTTGCAAGAGATATAAAATGCACACCCAGCGGCAGCATGGCTTCTGTTCGCAACACTGTGGAAAGACGCACAACACTGAACACTCACTTAAACACTGCACTAAAAAGTTGGCACAAATATGACATACCACACCCGAGAGCAGGTGGGGGGAAACTGGTCAGATGACGGGGGAAAAAAAGGGGGGGGGGAAGGAGAGGAAAAGTGAAGGGGGAGGGGGGAAAGGAGCCAACGGAAGATGAGGATCCATAAGAGGGGTGGGGGGTGCTGAGCAGACGTGCCAGGGAGTGGGGAAGGCAGAGGAGGGGAGTACAAAAGGACTCGAGGGGGGGGGGGGGGGCGATTTTTCGACTTCGTCGTCCAACTAAAAATATTTATTGTTGATCGATCGGAATAAAAGTGGTACAACTTCTGGATAATTCAGTTATCTTCGTCGGAAACAAAGAATAATGCCAATCGGTTCAGTAGATTTTAAGTTGCCACACCGCGCAATACAATGACAGTCATTTCGAGAAAAACGCGTTTGAAGCTTTGGCTACATATAAATGCAATATTATGGAACTTACGTTCAATCTGCTGTTCCGGGTCCATAAACTAGTCCTTCATTTTCCTCACAGAGGGCGCTCTGCTCGATCTGAGTCATCCTGCGCTGCACCAGAGCTGCTCGTACGGTTTCTGCCGCTTGAATCCGGTGGTCGTCCGAATGCTTGGCGAACTGCGTCGAATAGAGTCCCAAGGTGACGTCCATCGTTGTCATGGTCTTCATAATTGCTCAATACCCATCGTTGAATCTGCTCACTGCCAGGAAAGTCGCAATCTCCGCAGTCTTCGCACCAGAGTGCAAATGCTTGGGGGCTAACTTCTAAACACATGCGTTCAAACTTTCATTTGAATTTTGTGTGTTTCCTCCCAAGCACCGGTACAATAACTCGTCCTCCGAAAGAAAAGAAGTGGTGCGGGAAGAAGGCAATTTCAGACAGGTGCATTTTTTTTGTTCAAACGCGAATAACAAACATTTCCGTTCCGTATTCGGAAAAACCGTTTCAGGGGTGGATTCAAAACACTTTTATGGATCCAGATATGCAATTTTTAAAAGTCAAAAGATCCCCTTAAGTGATCAGACTACTTGTTCGTCGGTTTCGTCATTCCTGGTCCATCAGACTAATAAATTTCTCGTAAAAGGAACGCCATCTAGGTCGAAATTGACTCTCAGTTCATTTACAGATATGAGTGTACTATCTACAGAGAAATTGAACCTCCAGTTTCCCCTAGCCCCCTCATCACCAGGCCTTTTTGGCTTCCCAAGCTTGCCATTAGGAAAATGAAGGGGTTTGCCCGTTTACTGTACCTACTACATCCACTCCAATAAATTCATCATTCGTATCCCGAGCGCAGCAGCATACCTCAAGGCAGCTGACTCCTACTCCCACACCAATCTCACAAGCCACCATTTTCCCATGCTCCGATGACAGCCAGTGGCTAAAGAAGGCGTGTGCAATGGACCGTAGAGCGACTTCAGTTCAAGTAATCCACCCAGACATTCCGCAGCTATAACGAAATCCTCATAATAAGTAGAAGGAAAAGAAAAAAACCAAAGTGAAAGATGAATCTAACAGCTCAAATGACCCATGGTCCACAACATTGACAACGGAAATTATGTAGGCTGACAACAAGCCTGGTACTGGCACAAATAACAGGGTCATAAATTTTCACGATCCTCATTTCTGCCCTGAGAATCCACGCAGTGATTAGCCTATAAAACTCGAAAGACCAAGTAGCTGAATTCTTAAAAATACCCTGTCTAGCAGTTGTCATAGCTTGCACGAAGATCAATTCCCAGCAGACTCCTATCTCAGACGTTACAAAATTTGTCACAAAAATTTAGCTGATATTGGGAGGTCATTTAGAGTGTTTCTCGCGTTAGTCCACATGGCGAATTTCAGTGAACAAATATCACATGATGTTTCAGCAGAACAAGTAGCCATAGGTATATGGGTCTACATATATTTTACACTTTGTAATATTTATGTACATCAGAAGGGAGGTCAGTCTCCATATGATCATTATTTGATTTTCCATCCAGTTCCACCCTTCACAATTTTAGAGGATTTAATATACACATTTTCCTGGGGGGTGGGGGGCGGGGGCAGTTCCAAAATTTTGACCCAAGCTACTGGGATAAGTATTTTTTTTAATTTTAGTATTTATGTTTTAAACTACTTATCTCCCTTTTATTTAACCCAGCATACAGCATCTGCTTGGTTATATTTCTGTCGTTCTGTAGTATCAACTTTCTGTCACCTGATTGGTGGGAGATGAATGATGGTTTAGGAGACAGCAACCTATTTCGGTTCGTTCTTTCTCTCCCACACCAATACACATCCGAAAACATATATAAAGGTAGTTGATCGCTGTAGTTTCACTGTTTACTTGCACCCTGATTTCTCCTCCATATCGAGAAGTGGTGTTACCTAGCTAACCAAGAAATGGCCGTGCCCATTAAAATATTCAGATGGGCATTCCAGCAACACACAAACAAAAGGCACTGAAGCAGATGTGCTATCCATTTGAAGACACTGTTGGGATTTGTATCTCCTCGTCTAAAGTGGGAGATAAGCGATTTATGGGCACCAGTTATCCTTTAGTATTCCGGACATGTATCAGGATGTCGCTATTCAATCTGATGCCACTATCCACTGTCAGAGCCTCGGCATCTGAAATTTACTCTCCTGCCTCCCACCTCCTGAATAGACGAGCAAAGAGTATTTACTTATATGTCAAACCTCAAACTTCGAAACATATAATCGCCAGTGCATGAATGCTAACCTCTCAGAGCCCTGTAGCAGTACTGTGACACGTCACCAGACCTTCGAGTCATACATAACAACATATTATATCATCTACCCTTGGAATATACTTTTTAGTCGCAAATTGTATCAGGGTGGGTTCTCCCTGTGAATTGAAAGTACAATAATACAAATTTGCTAACCAGACAAGAACATTACATGGACTAACGTCGCAATATTTGTCTTACGGATATAGGCAAGTGTTTCAAACAAACGGTGAACTGACGACTGATTTGGACTCTCGGGACTAAAATAACTCTGTTCAAGTGTCAGTGTGGTTTACAAGAAGGCCGGTCTACGAATGATCACGTGATTCACTTGGAATCTGCCGGTAGAACAACTTTTTTCCTATTACCATCGAAAACACATGATCAGATGTAAATGTAACTTTGTACACATAAACACAATTGACAGATATGCTATTAATTTGGGTTGTAGTGCAATATGACCGGTAGAAAAGCTACCAGAGTGCATTAGTGCTACTGTTTTCAGTGTTGTGACCAAAACTGGTATGTTATGTAAGAGCTGCAAACACTGTCAGATATTGAGTCGCACATTCGTGTGCAACAGCGTTTACTGCAACTGGCAGAGTTTGAAAGGAGTCTTATTCTGGGTCTCCATCTCGCTGGCTAATCGAATCGTGGACTATCCTTACTGGTGGGGCACTTGCATGTGACAGTGGCCAGATATTATACTGCATGGGAAAATTGCTATTGTCAATGACTGCAGACTTCTTTATTCCTGGAGCATTAGGTACTTATCAGTTTCGTTCACTCTTCTGTGCAGAATTAGTGGGAGGCAGAGTTCACCTCACTGTCACAGCCTTTGCTGGCGCAGTCATCACCCTACCCCCCCCCCCCCTCCCCTTTCCCGCCGCCATCTTTGCCGGGGCAGCGACGCTACTGACAACTGCAGGCCAAGGTGTCTCACTGGCTGCAGCAGGTGGACACGCCAACACAACCCTCACAGCAGCAGCCCCAGACATTTAACCAAGACCCACCCCCAGCTGGAACATTGGTGGGCCCCTCTACTCGCCTCGCCACAGCCAGGCCCTTCCAGTCGACGGCCATCCCGTGCTGCCACCTATACACCATGGCCTGAGCACTAGTAGCTGCCGTTTGCTCCCCGTCTATCCTGCTAATGGGGACAACCAGGCTAGTGATACAAATGCTTTAATTTATTCTTCCACTAATGGCACTTTTAGGGACACACATAAGTAGCTATGCTGCTGGCTATAGAGGTCCAACCTCTAGCCTGAAAGCATGTTTAGCAGTTCTGGAAAGAGCAATTTCTTGGACAATTACGAGCTCCCAGTATCTCGCCGTTAAATGTAGTGCAGTCCTGTGTTTTGAACTCACTTCTCCCCCCCCCCCCCCAAAAAAAAGCAATGATGGTGTTGATAAGACAGAAATTTTCTACCTTTGGGAGGAAAATGATGGCGTGATATCATGAAGTAATTCAGTCACTGAGTGGTTGAGCGCTTTTGTTTCGAGTGTCATATTGCTCTGCTGTTGTTGTGGTCTTCAGTCCTGAGACTGGTTTGATGCAGCTATCCATTTTTCCGAAATGGAGGAAAGAGGGTCTGATAGGGTACTTACTCATGAATTCCAACTTGATGTGTAGTAATATATCTGTGATCCAGTAAATGGCGGGACCAAGTTCATATGTCTTACAGAAGATATAGCTATTCATAATTTGAATTTTCAGCTCCTTGTGTTTACCGTGTTTTCAGTTAAAGTTGTAGGATGTAAAGTCCGGCCTCTATCCAAAAACAGTTTCTTCCAAGTTCCCAAACATGTTTCAGTGCCACTGTGCTATTATCAGTGGGTTTCCGTTTTATTTAATCTGTAATATGAACATTTTTACTACATGATTACAAAATTATGTGGATATTTAGTTAGTTTCTTTTTGTTAATACATCTACATCTACATGGTTACTCTGTAATTCGCACTTAAGTGCCCGGCATCGAAACATTTTTACACTACTTATCTACCATTCCACTCTCGAATGGTGAGTGGGAAAAAGGAACACCTAAATCTTTGAGCTCTGATTTCTCTTAATTTATTATGATGGTCATTTCTCCCTACGTAGGTGGGTGTCAACAAAATATTTTCGCATTCGAAAGAGAAAGTTGGTGATCAAAATTTCGTAAATAGATCTCGCCGCAAAGAAAACCGCCTTTGTTTCAGTGACTGCCACCCCAACTACGTGTCGTATCAGTGACACTCTCACACCTACTGCTCGATAACACGAAACGAGCTGCCCTTCTTTGCACTTTTCCGATGACCTCCGCAATCCTACCTGGTAAGGATCCCATACCGCGCAGCAGTATTCCAGCAGAGGACGGACAAGTGCAATGTAGGCTTTCTCTCTAGTGGGTTTGTCGCATCTTCTAAGTGTTCTGCCAACAAAGCACAGTCTTTGTTTCGCCTTCCCCACAATGTTATCTATGTGGTCTTTCCAATTTAAGTTGCTCGTAATTGTAATTCCTAAGTTCTTAGTCGAATTGACATCTCTTAGATTTGTGCGATTTATCGTATACCCAAAATTTGTAGGATATTTTTTAGTAGCCATGTGGATGACCTCGCACGTTTCCTTCTTTAGTGCCAATTGCCACTTTGCGCACCATACAAAAATTCTCTCTAGATCATTTTCTAATTGCAATTGGTCGTCTGATGATTTTACTAGACGATAAATTACAGCGTCATCAGAAAACCTTTACACTTCATGTGCAAGACTTTTCAGACAGACTTGCGTATTATTTATTACAGGTAGCTTGTTACCTGCAACCAAACTATGTTGATGAGAAATTTTGTTGGGAGTTAACCTATCATCTAAACGTAATTTAGTTTCTAGCGATATTTCGCGCCTATATTCGTTTTTATTACGTAAGTAACAACAAATATAGGAGCCAATTATCGCGATAAACAGATTGAATAATGATTATGTTATGTGGTTATGATGATGTGACAATGAAATACAGACAAATTGACAGGAGTTTTATTTCTAAAAAAAAGATTTTCTTTAGAGAAAAACCCATCTCCATGATTCACAGCAGAGTTTTAAAGATTTTGTCGTTGTGCATTGCACCTTGCGATACATGAAGTCACAGATTGTTTCTTAAATACAAATTTATAGTAGATTATTTATCTTTAGCTGCTGCATCTTCTTATTTATATTTGCTGTCGAGAACGTTAGGACTCCAGTCATAAAAACAGCATCCTGTGTAAGATGTAAGTTATTTTTATTTCAGTGGAGATTTCATGTTGCATTTTTCAGCAGGCAGTGTAGTCGGGATCTTAATGTGTCTTGCTAGCAAGCAGAGTAATTTTCAGTGAGCAGTGTTGGTAATTTTTGGCAATTTCAGATAGTAAATTTCTTCCTAGTATAGCAGCAGTTTACCTTATTCATGGATATTCCACGTCAAAAATTGCTCCTCAGATCACGCAACATTCATAATGTACGTCGATATTGAGTTTCAATTATATAGACTGCACGGAGCACACAATTATTTTCTTTTGGCATTTAATTAGATTGATTCTCTTATTTCAAATTTTGCATGTCACGATGTTTAAAGTTTTACTTCACGACGCTGTTCACGGGCGCAACACAGTGCCAGTCAGTCAGTTTTGCTCAGCAATGGAATACGATACCTAAGTACACGTTACGTGAGTAACAATTTTTCGAAATCTGTGTATTCAGCTTTCTCACATACAAAATATTTTTGTAGAAAGCTTACGCTGCTTGTGGTGAGTTCCAAATTAAATCGGAGACAATGTTGCAGGTATGGTGGGCTAAAGGCAAAGGAACAGTTAGAAGATGCATAGGGAGACTGTCCAGAGATTCTCTCAGGATCGTTAGCCGCCAGGTTCAGCTAAGGGACAGCTCATTTCGAAACATACGGCAGAGTGCTGCTACGGATATGATTCGTTTGTTGGGGTGGTAATCATCAAAGGTGTTGGTGAGATATCTCAATCTGCGATTTTATGCCACGAATGGGAGGATACTTTGTGACTCCCATACTCAGAGGAAGAGATGGCCAATCGTAATAAAATTTTACAGAATTTGTAAAGTGCTACGGGTAAGGAACTTAGCTTTTGCATCTCCTCTCTGCTGCTATCTATTTCGCACACTACGAAAAAGTATTTATGCGATGTGATGTAGAAAGTGTAACAATGTTCACATCTATACAGCATTCGCAAGGTAATGAATAGGGTGGTTTAGCAATGATACAGAAATTGAGAACCATTCTGCAATGTTATTGGGTGATAGCATCACGAGATCGACGCGATGACACGTTTTGTTGACGTGAGAAGTCGTCGAGAAGAATGGGTTTGAACTCGAGTAATTGGGTAAAATTTGTTGAAAATACGGAAAAACTTGCAAAATTGCAAAAATTGACAGAAAATACGATAAAAATGATTATTATAGAGCTCTGACATCAACAGTTTGCTCACCGGTCATCGTGAACAGTATCGTAGACGGAGTTCCTACTTTTAGTCACTTGAATGTTACGAAATTATTGGGAGGGAGGGGATGGGTATTGAAGCTTGCTGCCGAGTGTAAAAATGACTCTGTTTTTTTCGACATGCGAAGAGATAATATGAAATCCGCTGTTCTGTATCGATATCTGGGCATCTGAAATGTATGCAATACACACAGGAATGACAACTTATTTAAATACTTCCAAAGACTAATTCTGAATGCTCAGAAGCTAGGAGAGCACATTGCCTACAGGCTGGAAGTAGCCAGAGGCAGCTGGGTGGGTAATCGGCACCCGCGTGTTGAATAGCGACCACCTTCAGTGACCTCAGAGGACGCTGGTCATAGCTGCCGCCCTCTGACGAGGGCAGCCCCTACAACTGCCTCTTCTCATCAAGACACGTAACCGAGGGCCGTAGCATGACGTTGGCTTTTCTCCTTCTGGAGACCTGTCTTTGCCCCAGCCGTGACAAGTAGTGAAGTATTTCGCTGTTGTTCCAGTGGTCGGCATTTCCTAGAAATACATTTGATTTCTGCACGCGATGTTAGTTAGCTCCTTAAAATACTCTAAGATGCGGGGATAGTGAGCTAATTTCGGTTCGAACACATCATGACTGAAGCGACTGGAGTTACGAACATTTTAATGAAAGTTTGGTGTTTCTACATTAAATAGTTCGGAAGATATGACGTGTGAACTTTCTGGTCGTAGTAACAACTCAGAATGGCATGTTTCATGCTCTGTACGGAATATTTTGGCAAACACTTCTTACGAAGAAGACCACTGAAACGAACGAATGTTTATCTCGCGAATAGTTGTGAGTCGGTGACTGGTAGAACGTGAAAATTAGTGGGGTAGGACCTGCAAAACTTGTGGCTGCTTTTCGAGTGAAAATTTGTTGTACAGATAGTGAAATCCCAAGGATAATTTTTCACCATATTAAATACGGACTTGATAGACACTTCATGTGTTTCGATATGAATAAATAGCAGAGTTAATCTAATTTTAAACGCTTTCGGCGAGTAGACTCAATCCTCCGAATGCCTGATTTTTCAAACATGAACCTTCAGGAACTGACTTTCAACTAGAGCTATGCGGCCTCTGTGTGGTAGGTACTAGGTAGTGGTTTCATCAACGCTGCTTCACACTGCCTAGCACGTATCTGCTACCACAGAGTGAAGGGACATCGGCAAGAACCCTATCGAGGTAGGTGGACTGCACGACAGCGTTAACAAAACGCAACCCAACACTGGCCGAACCAGAGCATCAACAGCAGATGGATCTCCTTGTGTACCATCAGTGAGAGGTTAGAAGAGGCTTGGGAAAGCAGAACCAATACCTATTGGAGTATTCAGCTGCAGACCGGGAACAATATATAGTTTTTTATTTTACTGAGCAACTGCCATATAACATTTTTTTTACAGGAACACACCGCTGTTTGACTGTTTCGCTATTTATTGAAGTAAAACCCAGGTTTAGGCCTTTTATGCCATTTGATTTGATTTTATGTCTTTAACATATGTCGTCGGACAAAACTTTGTGCTTAACAACATCTTAAGTGTCCTACAATATATGTTAACGATATAAAATCAAATACTTGAAAATGGCATGAAAGGTCGACATCTGGGTTGTACTTAAATAAACAATAACACAGTCAAATGGCAGCGTGTTCCTCTAGGAAACAATATATCATTGTCAACCCAACATCAATATTAGCAGAGGTCTTGCAGTGGCTGAACCACTCAGATTACCATCAACGACAGGGTAGACCAGGCCTGGAAAACCAGTATCCCTATCCATTAGGTGGAGAAGAGAGTGGAAGAAAGGGAAATACTAGGGAAGGTGAGAGTGGTTCTAAGCTGCTTAGTCAGAATCGACACATCAAGGTGAAGACACACACTGTTCTGGCGGAAGGGTTCCTTTTTTTCGACTGTTGTGTAATGTCATTATGGTGTTTCATCTTTCTGTACCACCAAGACCGGGACGCAGTTGTAGTGTAATGTAGTCGCTGAAACTGTGTTTTTAATTTTTAGTTGTAGGTTCACTTACAGGAGAATTACATCTCCCACCTCCTAAGACTCACTGGTAACAGTCATAATAAAAATGCGCCTATCCATCCCAGAATGTTATCTCGTTATTGGTTATCATGTTGTTGTTTGGTCGTACCAGCATCACGTTATTAGTGAATTCTTCTACTCAGCATAGTTCGTGGAACTTTCTAGATGAATGAATGCTTAAAGACTATTTGATTGCATTAAGTGCTTATTTTTTAGTATATTCAACGCAAGATTCATTCTTCTCAGTTCAGTATCCACCGCAGTAAGCATAAATGTGAGTTTATGCTTATTTAGTTAGAGATTTCATTGATTTTTTTACTATATGCACTATCTACACTGTCACAGTATTCATTTAGAAAATTTAAGACTATTCCCTTTACATGATGTGAGGTGAGTTCTGTTGATATAATATTGACTGCAACAAGCATAAGAATCACTCTTGGAGAATAGATGATGGTAACATTTCATGCAGAAAATGAGTGTTAGTATTTATTCTTTTTAAACAAATGAGCTAACATTGCAGCAGTTGAGCTGCTAGGAACAACAGCACTTTAGACAGACACACAGTGTGTTACTCCAAGAGGAGTAGAGAATTCTCCACCTTCTATTCATCCGCCATTTGTGCAGCAAAACTGTCGTCATTCCACAGCATAAAACATCACATCCACACACCCACACCCACACTCACCCACACACACACACACACGCCCACAACCACCCATACCCCCCCCCCCCCACACACACACACATACACACACACACACGCCCCCCCCCCCACACACACAGACACAACACAGACAAAGCTGTTCTTTGGTCCAGTGGAGCGTCTGAAACCTATAAGAGGCAGCCTTCATACAGTTTACACGAAGAAGTAGAATAATCGTGAGCGTTGATGGATTATAGACACAAGCAGTGGTGTAGGCCAGTGAATGCGGGCACTACTGTCCACCCGTCAGGATCGGGGCAGAGCAGGCTGGCTCGTGCAGAGTGAAACGACTAGTATAAAGATCCATGTGTATCTCTTTTATCAAGGACGCGTTATTTCGATGTTTTTCCTACATGAGATTTATTTCACTTAGCAGAAGATCATTTTCAGATAGCACCCTCACATTCACACCACTGTCGACCACTCAGTTCTTCATCCATGATGATTTGTCAGGTATTTCGCTGTTGTTCCAGGGGGCAGCCTTTACGAAGAATACAGTTGACAGCTTGCAGGAAACGTCCTATTCTTTGGTCAGGTTCATTCAGTCTGGGGTTGTGGTACAGAATGAAGTTGTTTCCTGCATTGAGGATTGACCAGGCATTTCAAAAACAAACAGCTCTAGCACAAGCAGCTCATGAGCTGCAAAATGCGTCCTCAGTCCATCCTGTTTCATCATCATTATTTGCTGAAAAGTGTTCCCCCTATGCTCATCCATTATCTCATCTTTCCAACCATCAAGTATGATGCTATGTACACAGTATTCAGCTGTATATTTATAGCTATTACACTTATTAAACTCCTCTCTACTAAATACCAACATCTCTCTAATTTCACATATTTCCCAACAATTTAATTTAATTAATGTTTAAATAAATAAAAAAAGTTTGCTCGAATTTTCCGTCCATATCATGTCATGGTGTTGGTGATGTTCCACCTAAGCCACCACATACACCACGCCAAGAAGTCTTTCGTTCGCGAGATCATGTGGTTCACATCGCATCGCAGCTGAAAGTCGGACTGTCACCTCATGATAAGATTGAGTTTCAGTCGTAATGATGAGACTGGAGCCCTGCCACTCACGTTGTCCACTTGAATTTGATTGAATGCCTATGCATGTGGATGAGGTATTCATTTGTAAACAAAGAGATGGGTGTATTTGCATGCACAGTAGCAGTAATAAGAATCGCCTGTGAATCTGTGTGTAAATACTTTTTTTATCTGTGCACTGAGTGTGCTTGTATCTCTCTCTCTCTCTCGCTCTCTCTGAGGGGGGAGGGGTATTCTTCCCGCTGCCGGTGCTGTTGTCAATATAAATTGTAAATGGAAAACAATTCACTTCTCGCTCTACTGGTAGTAAGTTTATTATCTCTGCCCACATTCTGTAAATAAAAAAGTTATGTAAATATATAGATTATAAATACGAAATTATCAAATGTATTTTATTTCTGCACATATACTTAAATTTAAAAAATGTAAATATGGAATGAAATTACCAAAGAACGTTTGTAAATCAAAGAAAATATACATATATATTGTAAACATGAAATAAAAAAGATGTTATAAATATGAACAATAAAATAACAGTTCTTCATTTATGAACTACCCTTTTTCTAAGCCTATAAGTTCTTTGTTTTTTGTATTGATGTTACACACCAGAAAGAAACATGCAATTTAATATTTTTTTATTTCACATACTTATTTATTTACTGTACTGCCCAGATAGTTTATTTTTCTAAGCCTTGAATTTGGCTTGGATTGCATTTAATCCTATTGGGGCAATTATATACTCTGGTATCACCTCAATATATTCAGCGACCCTGCTTACAGGATCAACTTTTATAGATTGCGGCACATGTGGTATACATATGTTAATACATTGATCTAGCTGGTCTTACTTTGTTAGGGGGGCAAATACGCAATAGAGACGTGGAATGATGTTCTGTCATATTGCAGCCAGCGACATTGTCAAATGAACAGTACATGTCACCTTAATGGGCTATACTTGAATGTTTGATGTATATGGATGCACCATCAGCTTTAAAGCCAAGCATTACCTTTGTCTGCACGTCCAATACTGCTACTTCATCTATCAACACTCCAATATTAATTGGTGGAAGCAGAGAATTATACTCATCAGTCATTTTTCTTTCCATGTACTCAGCCACGAAAAAATAATAGAATTCCACCTGCGTATAGCGAACTTCTTATCGCGTCGTTACACATTCTCTATTTAGATAACAACATCAAAGTCCCTGTCCGGCCCTAGCCCCACTCTCAGACTCTTCGAACCACTTGCTGTTAAACTGTATGTACTAGCGAAGAGCAGACTTCTACATCTACATCTAAATCTATAAATAAACTCCGCAAGCCACCTTACGGTGCGGGGCAGAGGGTACCCTGTAATAGTCACTGCCTTTCAGGTTACACTCGCAAATACAGCGACGGAAAAGCGACTATCTGTATGCCTCTGTACGAGCAAAATTTCTCGTGTCTTATCTTCGTGGTTCTTACTCGCATTGTATGTTGGCGGCAGTAGAATCGTTTGGCAGTCAGCTTCAAAAAAAAAAAACGTTGCCTTCCCTCCAGGGATTCCCATTTGACTTCCCGAAGCATTCCCGTAAAACTTACGTTTTGCTCGTTAACAAATGTAGCAGCTCACCTCTGAACTGCTTCGATGTCTTCCTTCAATCCGACCTGGTGTAGATACCGACACTCGAGCAGTACTCAACAGTAGAACTCACCAGCGTCCTATATGCTGTGCCTTTTACATGTGAACTACTCTTTCCTAAAATTATACCGATAAACCGAAGTCGTCCATTCGCCGTCCCTATCACAGTTCTCCCATGCTCGTTCCGTTCATTCCACTTCATATCGCTTTGCAACGTTACGTCCAGATATTTAAACGACTTGACTGTGTCAAGCAGGACACTAGTCATACTGTATCCGAACATTACAGATTTGTTCTTCCTACTCATCCGCGTCAACTTACATTTTTCCACATTTTGCACTACCTGCCCTTCAGCACACCAACAGTAAATTTTCTCTGAGTGGTCTTGTATCTTCCTACAGACACTCAACTTCGACATCATCACAGCATCATCAGCAAACAACCGCAGATTGTTACCCACCCTGTCCGCTGAATAATTTACATATATAGAGAATAATAGTGGTCCTGTCACACTTCCTGGGGCACTCCTGATAATACACTTGTGTCTGATAAACACTCGCCGTCGAGGATAACGTACTGGGTTCTATTACTTAAGAAGTCTTCAGGCCACTCACATATCTGTGAACTTATTCCATAAGCTCTTACCTTCGTTAACAGCCTGTAGTAGGGCACCATGTCAAATGCTTTCCGGAGGTCTAGAAATATGGAATTAGCCTGTTGCACTTCATCCATAGTTCGCAGTGTATCATGTGAGAAAAGGGCAAGCTGAGTTTCGCACGAGCGATGCTTTCTAAAACCATGCTGATTCGTAGACATAAGCTTCTCAGTCTGAAGAAACTTTATTATATTCGAATTGAGCATATGTTCAAGGATTCTCCAGCAAACAGAAGTTAGGGATATTCGTCAGTAAGTTTGCGTTCCTCTTGTTTCACCCATCATACATATTGGAGTCACAGCGCTTTTTTACAGTCAGTTGGGACTTTGCGCTGGGACAGAGATTCATAAATGCAGGCTAGGTAAGAGGCCAGTGCAGTAGAGTACTCTTTGTAAGGCCGAATTGGTATTCCACGCGGACCTGGTGATTTATTTACTTTCAGTCTTTTCTCTACGCCAGGGATGCTTATTACTACGTCGTCCACACGGGAGTCTGTCCGATGGTCAAATGACGATTGTCCTGCGTGAAAGTTAAAACTTCTGCTTTCATTTTGCTATCTTCAACTGCCACACCAGACTGGTCAACAAGGGACTTCCTCTCCTCTGCTAATCTTTTCATTTCACAGTAACAATTGCAACTTATTTGCTGCATTATTTGCTGGATGTATTCCAGTCTCTGTCTTCCTCTACAGTTTTTATCCACTACTGCTCCCTGTAGTACCATGGAAGTTATTCCCTAATGTCTTAACATATGTCCTATCATCCCGTCCCTTCTTCTTGTCAGTGTTTTCCATACATTCCTCTCCTTGCCGATTCTTCGGAGAAACTCCTCATTCCTAACTTTATCAGTCCACCTAACTTTCAACATTCTCCTTTCGCAACATATCTCAAATGCTTCATTTCTGTTCCGGTTTCCCACAGTCTATGTTTCACTGCCGTACAATGCTATGCTCCAAACGTATGTTCCTCAAGTTAAGACTTACTTTTGATACTAGTCGACTTCTCTTGCCGAGGAGTGTCATTTTTCCCAGCGCTACTTTTACGACCTCCTTGCTCCGTCAGTCATGGGTTATTATGCTGCCAAGGTGATCAACTATCCTGAAGTTAAGTTTCTCGCCGTCCTCATTTCCGCTACTTTTCATTACTTCCGTCTCTCTTCAGTTTATTCTCAATCCATGTTCTGTACTCATTGGAATGCTCATTCCCTTCAACAGGTCCTGTAATTCTTCTTCACGTTCACTGAGCACAGTATTGTTATTAGCGAATCTGAAAATTGATATCCTTTTACTTTGAATTTTAATTCAAATCTTGAACATTTCTTTTATTTCCGTCTTTGTTTCTCCGATGGATACACTGAACAGTAGGGGCGAAAGACTATAGACCTGTCTTACACCATTCCTAATCCACGCCCTTCATTCTTGGTGTTCCACTCTTATAGTTCCCTCATGTTTCTTGTACATATTACATATTTACACCTCAAACGCTTTTTCCAGGTCGACAAATCCTATGAACGTCTCCTGATTTTTCTTCACTCTTGCTTCCATTAGCAGCCGAAACATCAGAACTACTTCTCTGATGCCTTCTTCTTTCCAGAAGTCAATCTGACCGTCCTCTCACATATTTTCAGTTTTATTTTCCATTCTTCTGCATGTGTTGTCAGACTCTTGGACTTTTGAATCATTAAGCTGATGTTGTTGTTGTGGTCTTCAGTCCCGAGACTGGTTTGATGCAGCTCTCCATGCTACTCTATCCTGTGCAAGCTTCTTCATCTCCCAGTACCTACTGCAACCTACATCCTTCTGAATCTGCTTAGTGTATTCATCTCTTGGTCTCCCTCTACGAATTTTACCCTCCACGCTGCCCTCCAATGCTAAATTTGTGATCCCTTGATGCCTCAAAACATGTCCTACCAACCGATCCCTTCTTCTGGTCAAGTTGTGCCACAAACTTCTCTTCTCCCCAATCCTATTCAATACCTCCTCATTACTTACGTGATCTACCAACCTTATCTTCAGCATTCTTCTGTAGCACCACATTTCGAAAGCTTCTATTCTCTTCTTGTCCAAACTAGTTATCGTCCATGTTTCACTTCCATAGATGGCTACACTCCATACAAATACTTTCAGAAACGCCTTCCTGACACTTAAATCTATACTCGATGTTAACAAATTTCTCTTCTTCAGAAACGATTTCCTTGCCATTACCAGTCTACATTTTATATCCTCTCTACTTCGACCATCATCAGTTATTTTACTCCCTAAATAGCAAAACTCCTTTACTACTTTAAGTGTGTCATTTCCTAATCTAATACCCTCAGCATCACCCGATTTAATTTGACTACATTCCATTACCCTCGTTTTGCTTTTGTTGATGCTTATCTTATATCCTCCTTTCAAGACACTGTCCATTCCGTTCAACTGCTCTTATTAAGCTGATTGTGCAATAATTTACGCACCTGTCGGCTCTTGCAATGTTGGGAATTGTGTGGATGATGTTTCCCTGAAAGTGTGTGGCATATCTCCAGTCTTGTACATTCCACTCACCAACGCGAATTGTCCGTTCGTTGCGACATCCCCCAATGATTTTAGAAATTACGATGGAATGTTGTCTATCCTTTCTGTCTTATTTGACTTTTTAAAAGTCTTCTAAAGCTTTTCTACATTCCGATTGTAATACTGGACCCCCTAATTTTCCCAGTCGGCTCCTCTTTCTTCTTCTATTACGCCGTTAGATAAGTCCTTTCCCTCACAGAGGCCTTCAATGTACTCTTTCTACCTACCCGCTCTCTCCTATGCATTTGAGAGTGGTATTCTCGTTGCACTCTTCATGTAACCGCCCTTGATTTTAGTTTCACCAAAGGTTGTTTTGACTTTTCCATATGCTGCGTCAATCCTCATGATCATCGCTACTTTCTCGGTTTCATCACATTTTTCATGCAGCCACTTCGCCTTAGGTTCCCTGGACTTCCAATTTATTACATTTTTAAGTGACGATAATTCGTCTATTAATGTATTTCCCTGAACATTTTTTTTACTCCTTTCTTTCATCGAGTATTTCTTCTGTTTCTTCACAGTTACCTCCCTTGTGTCTACGTTTTACTCTCTAACTTTTGTGGTTCCCCCTTTTAGAGACGTCCGATCCTCTTCAACTGAACTGCCTGCTGAGCCATTCGTTATCGCAGTATTTATAGCCTCAGAGAACTTCAAATGGATCTTTTCATTACATAGTACTTTCGTATACTATTTCTTTGCACATTAACTCCTCTTTACCAGCCTTTAGACCCCAGCCTACTCTTCATCATTATCAAATTGTGATTTGAATCTATATGTGCCTTTTGGTCCGCCATACAGTCCAATATCTGATCTCGGGATCTCAGTCTGACCATGATGCAATCTAAGTGAAATGTTCTTGTATCTCCCGGCCCTTTCCTGGTATACCTTCTTCTCTTGCGATTCTTGACAAAGTATTGGCTATTAACATCTGAAATTTATTGCAGAACTCCTATATCATTCCAGCTACCAAGCCCATATTCTCCCGTAACCCTTTCTTCTACTCCTTCCCATAGAATGTAAATGAATCGACTTCATTTACTTCCGGTACTATGGACGTGGAAGAATTATGGGCAAATTTTAAACACATTGTAAATCACGCATTGGACAAGTATGTGCCGAAAAAGTGGGTTACGGACGGAAAAATCCCACCGTGGTTTAACAGCACAATTTCGGAGAATGCTCAGGAAGCAAAGGCAGTTGCACTCGCGGTACAATAAAGATAGGGAGAATGAGGACAGTCAAAAGTTAGTAGAGATTCGTGCTGCAGTAAAAAGAGCGATGCGCGAAGCATTCAACAACTACCACCGTCATACCTTAGCAAATGATCTTGCTGAAACCCCAAGTAAATTCTGGTCTTAAGTTAGATCGGTAAGCGGGTCGAAGGCTTCCATCCAGTCGCTCACTGATCAGTCTGGCCTGGAAACGGAAGACAGCAAAACGAAAGCTGAAATTTTAAATTTAGCATTTGAGAAATCTTTCACGCAGGAGGATCGCACAAGCATACCGCCGTTTGAGTCTCGTACAGATTCCCGTATGAAGGACATAGTGATAGAGATCTCTGGGGTTGTGAAGCAGCTGAATGGGTTGAAAATAAATAAATCGTGAGGTCCTGATGGGATTCCAATTAGGTTTCACGCAGAGTACTTCCTCCATTGGCTCCTTACTTAGCTTGCATTTATCGCGAATCTCTTGCCCAACATAAAGTACCGAGCGACTGGAAAAAAGCGCAGGTGACGCCTGTATATAAGAAGGGTAGAAGGACGGATCCTCAAAATCACAGACCAATATCCTTAACATCGGTTTGATGCAGGATTCTCGAACATATTCTCAGTTCGAATATAATGAATTTCCTTGAGACATAGAAGTTGCTGTCCATGCATCAGCACGGCTTTAGAAAGCATCGCTCCTGCGATGCGCAACTCGCCCTTTTTTCCAGATGATATCTTGCGAACCATGGATGAAGGGTATCAGACGGATGCCATATTCGTTGACTTCCGGAAAGCGTTTGATTCGGTGCTCCACTGCAGACTCCTAACTCCCAAGTATGTGAGTGGCTCGAAGACTTCTTAAGTAATAGAACCCGGTACGTTGTCCTCGATGGTGAGCGTTCATCGGAGGTGAGGGTATCATCTGGAGTGCCCCAGGGAGTGTGGTAGGTCCGCTCTTATTTTCTATCTACATAAATGATCTTTTGGATAGGGTGGATAGCAATGTGCGGCTGTTTGCTGATGATGCTGTGGTGTACGGGAAGGTGTCGTCGTTGAGTGACTGTAGGAGGATACAAGATGACTTAGACAGGATTTGTGATTGGTGTAAAGAATGTCAGCTAACTCTAAACATAGATAAATGTAAATTAATGCAGATGAATAGGAAAAAGAATCCTGTAATGTTTGAATACTCAATTAGTAGTGTAGCGCTTGACACAGTCACGTCGACTAAATATTTGGGCATAAGATTGCAGAGCGATATGAAGTGGGACAAGCATGTATTGGCAGTTGTGGAGAAGTGGATAGTCGTCTTCGGTTCATTGGTAGAATTTTGGGAAGATGTGGTTCATCTGTAAAGGAGACCGCTTATAAAACACTAATACGACCTATTGTTGAGTACTGCTCGAGCGTTTGGGATCCCTATCAGTTGGGATTGAGGGAGGACATAGAAGTAATTCTGAGGCGGGCTGATAGATTTGTTTTCTGGTAGGTTTGATCATCACGCGAGTGTTACGGAAATGCTTCAGGAACTCGGGTGGGAGTCTCTAGAAGAAAGGAGGCGTTGTTTTCGTGAATCGCTACTGAGGAAATTTCGAGAACCAGCATTTGAGGCTGTCTGCAGTACAATTTTACTGCCGCCAACTAACATTTGGCGGAAAGACCACAAAGATATGATAAGAGAGATTAGGGCTCGTACAGAGGCATATAGGCAGTGATTTTTCCCTCGTTCTGTTTGGGAGTGGAACAGGGAGAGAAGATAGTAGTTGTGGTACGAGGTACCCTCCGCCACACACCGTATGGTGGATTGCGGAGTATGTATGTAGATGTAGATGTAGATCTCATTCCAATCCCTCATGACTGCTATTAGATCCACTCGACTGCAGTTTCAATGCTGCTGCTGCTGCTGCTGCTGGCTGGGGTCGATCGACCGCAAGCAGGTCAGGGAGCTCAAAAGCAGACTGCTGCTGCGACTGCTGCTGATACAAGCTAACTGGTCGGAAAGATCAGCTGCTAAGACTGATGCTCTCAATGCGGCGTTCGTGGTGGCGGCTGTGCTGAATCATGCAGTTCTGCAACAACTGTGAAACAATAACGTAAGCATACATCGACCTCTACACCTATGTGATTACTCTGCTATTCACAATAAAGTCCCTGGCATAGGGTTCAATGGACCATCTTCAAGCTGTCTCTCTACCGTTCCACACCCGTACGGAGCACTTAAGCTTTTCTGTACGAGCCCTGATTTCTCTTATTTTATCGTGATGATCATCTCTCCCTAAGTAGGTGAGTGCCAACAGAAGGTTTTCGGAAATGGAGGAGAAAACTGGTGATTGAAATTTCGCGAGAAGATCCTTTCGCAACGAAAGATGTCTTTGCTTTAATGATTCCCACTCCAATTACAAATTACTTGAATTGGAACGATCACATAGATAATATTGTGGGTAGAGCAAGCCAAAGAACACTTAGAAGGTGCGCCGGACGGAGTAGCCGAGCGGTTCTAGGAGCTTCAGTCTGGACCCGCGAGACCGCTACGGTCGCAGGTTCGAATCCTGCATAGGGGATGGATGTATGTGATGTCCTTCGCTTAGTTAGGTTTAAGTAATTCTAAGTTCTAGGGAACTGATGACCTCAGATGTTAAGTCCCATAGTGCTCAGAGCCATTTGAACTTAGAAGGTGCAACAGGTCTACTAAAGAGGCTGCTTACACCACGTTTGTCCTCCCTATTCTGGAGTATTGCTGTGCGGTGTGGGATCCGCATCAGGTGGGACTGACGGATGACATCGAAAAAGTTCAAAGAACGGTAGCTCGTTTTGTATTATCGCGAAATAAGGGAGACAGTGTCACAGACACGATAAGTGAATTGATATGGCAATCACTAAAACAAAGGCGTTTTTCGTTGCGACGGGATCTTCTCATGAAATTTCAATCACCAGCTTTCTCCTCCGATTGCGGAAACATTCTGTTGGCACCCACTTACATAGGGGGAAATGATCATCACGATAAAGTAAGTGAAATCAGGGATCGCACAGAAAAATTTAAGTGCTCATTTTTACCGCCTGCCGTTCGAGAGTGGAACGGTAGAGAGACAGCTTAAAGGTGGTTCATTGAACTCTCTTCCAAGCACTTTATTGTGAACAGCAGAGTAATCACGTAGATGCAGATGTAGAATTCACGTACGACGTCTGTGGCACTATCTCCCTTATTTCGCGATAGTACAAAACGAGCTGCCCTTCTTTGAACTTTTTCGACGTCATCCGTCAGTCCCACCTGATGCGGATCCTACACCGCACAGCAATGCTCCAGAATAAGGCGGACAAGTGTGGTATAAGCAATCTCTTTAGTAGACCTGTTGTACCTTCTAAGTGTTCTGCCAATGAATCGCAGTGTTTGGTTTGCTCTACATGCGTGCTCACCTTCGTAGAATAAGAACAACAGCATCAGTAATAGTAGTAATCAAGAAGTCACTTTCAAATGTACTCTTCTTATTATTATTCTTCTTGGCTGCTCACTGCAGCTGAAAGCGTTTCATCATGGTTACTGCTCGAAGTACTGGACGCAAGTGGCATTCTTGCCGCTTAGACAACTGACGGTATAAAATGCTGCTCCACGTGGAGTCCACCGGCTGAAGAGCCGATTGGCTGAAAGGTGTCAATACTCGTGCGCCATCGGCCACTGGGAAGGAAGAGGGGAGAGGAAGTGAGCGAGAGGGCACGCGACAGAGAGCGGTGTTACGTAAGAGACCAATTAGTACCAATTAATTGAGCTGTTATCTTAACGGGGGTCAGGGGTCAAGTAGTAAATCAGACAAAAGTTGTCCCAGATCGAACACTGCCATCCTGATTGTATCACTGTTAACGGACAACTAAAACTTCCGGAGAAAACCAACCCGAGACAGGACTGAGTAGTTATCAATGCAGTCCTGAGGACCAAGAGTAAAGTAGCCCTTACTGCTGTCAGCAGCAGATACCTTGTGTGAATGAAACAAGTTAAATTTCGGACACACAGCGGGCCATATTCAGTGTTGTGCACATATTTTCAATGAAAATACAAGTGCCAAGAAAGGAAATTAAATGTAATTCTTCTGCAACAAGCCGCTAGAGACCACGGGTTCCTTATCATAAATTGCTCGTTATATATCCCTGGACAACATCCGAAATTTTGTCCGCGAAATTCTAGTTTGTTATTCATGCAAAAGTCTTTTCTTTAGAATGACAACGCATGTTACGTACAAAACATTTACCATATGCCAAGGCACAGGAAAGGACGCCACTTTATTGTAAAGTATGCCATGTCGGGTAGAAGAGATACGATTTTTTAAGTCCATGATCGTAATTCAGTTGTAATGTTTCCGTTGTATTTTCTGAAGATCTGGTACTAAATAAAGAAAAAATATAATCACATCCTACGGTAAGAATTCGGGCATATAGTTCTTGTTCGATTATGTCCTTCCCAGTCCTCTTCAGTAGCACGCCACGTAAGAACGGGTAAGGGCAGGCCCACGGTTATTCTGCCTGTCAGGCAAGTCGCGGAGTTCGGAGGGAGGATTAATGGACACTTCCTCGACCGGTTCTGGGTGCAAATTTCACTGCGTGCAGTTTTCACTGATTGCAGTTTACAGGACATCCACGGCCAAGTGGCTCCTTCATGCACTGAATGTGTGGAATATGGCTGTCTGGTGCAAAATGTTCTGGATTAAATTCGAAACCTTTCTGCTGCGCAGCACGCTAAACAAGCTAAACCTCTAAATGGTTCTAGGGCTAAACTAATCACATGCACTGAACATGGAATGAAAAATTTTGCCTATAAAATTATGAGAAGTCGATCGGAAATAGAAAACGCCATAATTGATGTAATCAATGTATAAAACATCATGAAAAACTTTGCTGTAATGAAAGTACTATAACAAACAGGGAATACATGACTCACCGGTACACTAACGCAACTGACTCAATAATATTACACAATAGGTTTTAAAAAGAGAAAAAATCGTCAAACTTGCTGTCCACATGGAATAAACATCTAACGTATTGGCATCATGCATATTGAGGAAACAACATTTTTTCCTGCTGTTCTTGTTCTTCATCGATGGTCGTAAACTAAATTCAAGAATGTACCGAACGACTGAAAACCGCTCGGCCACTGCGCCCGGCGACAGACATTTGAAGATGGAGGCAAACTATTCCAGACAAGGTTGTTACTAAGTTTCAAGAACTAGCTTTAAGTGATGGATCTAGAAATATGCTACAACACTCTGGGTATCTTGAGGACAAGTTTAGATTGATTATAGCGCCCTCTGAGCGTTTAGGCACTCCTTCTTTCCGCGTTCCCTGAGCGAATGGAACATTAAGAAACTTTGATAAGTGTTACAGTGGGAAGCACCCTCTGCTATGCACTTCACAGTACGGAAGCATATTTGGATATGGAATTATTGTCATACAGGAAATTGTTTTCATTTTTTCAAGTCACATATGGAAGACGCGCACACGTTTCGCTTGGAGTGGGAAAAGAAGATACGTACACCTGTACCAGAACTCCAACGACAAAATGTCGAACGGTGTATATGGATCTTTCTGAGTATTTTTGTATCTTGGACACCGGTAGCTAGTTACAGAGTAATAATGTAATTATGATTATTTGACTTTGCTGCCAGATTCATCTTTGCTTCTAAAGACACTTTCATGATAGTGGAAAGGGCTATAATAAGCAATCAGCAAAACGTAGTAACACGAAAGGATTCGGTTATTCATGGAGGCCTATGTGGGGATGGGAAGCTGCTGTTATGTCGTAGGCGTCACCGAAGTAGCAGCCGAGCGTATAGCTGTCGTACCGCCTATCCACCGTGTTCAATGAACCCATAGACGAGATGTATATTGGCCGATTCTACATGAGTAAACCTATGCGTACTGTTTTGTAACACTGTAACTAGCGCTCCGAGAAAAACGAATCCGAGACTAGACCGAGCAGTATTGAAGGCACCTTTGAGGATCACGACAAAAGTAGCTTTTACCGTTGTCAACAGTGATGTCTTGTGTGAACGAAACAAGTCTGATTTCAAACTACACACACAGAGCATACCGTCGACATTTTCAATGATGTGCAGTGATTTTCAATGCAACACCGGTACAAGGCGTAAGAAGGCAAACGAAATATAATTACCCCGTAACGAGGGAATAGAGACCACGGAGCACTTTTTCTTGTTGTTGTTGTGGTCTTCAGTCCACAGACTGGTTTGATGCAGCTCTCCATGCTGATCTATCCTGTGAAACATTCTTCATCTCCCAGTAACTACTGCAACCCACATCCTTCTGAATCTGTTTAGTGTATTCATGCTTTGGTCTCTCTCTGCGATTTTTATCCTTCGCCCTTCCCTTCAATATTAAACTGATGGTCCCTTGATGCCTACCAAGCGGCCCCTAATTCTAGTCAGGTTCTGCCACAAATTTCTCTTCTCCCCAATTCTATTCAGTACCTCCTCATTAGTTACGTGATCTACCCAGCTAACCTTCAGCATTATTCCGTAGCACATTTCGAAAGCTCCTATTCACTTCTTGCCTAAACTATTTATCGTGCATGTTTCACTTCCATACACGGCTACACTCCGTACTTTCAGAAACGACTTCGTGACGCTTAAATCTATATTCGATGTTAACAAATTTCTCTTCTTCAGAAACGCTTTCCTTGCCATAGCCAGTCTACATCTTATATCCTCTCTACTTCGACCATCAACAGTTATTTTGCTCCCCAAATAGCAAAACTCATCTTCTACTTTAAGTGTCTCATTCCCTAATCTAATTCCCTCAACATCACCCGAGTTAACACGACTACATTCCATTATTCTCCTTTTGCTTTTGTTGATGTCCATCTTACATCCTCCTTTAACGACATTGTCCATTCCGCTCAACTGCTCTTACAGGTCCTTTTCTGTCTGACAGAATTACAGTGTCCTCGGTAAACCTCAAAGTTTTTATTTCTTCTCCATGGATTTTAATTCCTACTCCAAATTTTCTTTTGTTTCCTTTACTGCTTGTTAAATATACAGATTGAATAGCATCGGGGAGAGGCTACAACCCTGTCTCACTCCCTTCCAAATCACAGCTTCCCTTTCATGTCTCTCGACTCTTATAACTGTCATCTGGTTTCCATACAAATTGCAAATAGCCTTTCGCTTCCTGTATTTTACCCCTACTACCTTCAGAATTTGAAAGAGAGTATTCCAGTCAACATTGTCAAAAGCTTTCTCTAAGTCTACAAATGCTAGAAACGTAGGTTTGCCTTTCCTTAATCTATCTTCTAAGATAAGTCGCAGGGTCAGTATTGCCTCACGTGTTCCAACATTTCTACGGAATCCAAACTGATCTTCCCCGAGATCGGCTTCTACCAATTTTTCCATTCGTTTGTAAAAAATTCGTGTTAGTCCTTTGCAGCTGTGACTTATTAAACTGATAGTTCGGTAATTTTCACACATGTCAACACTTGGTTTCTTTGGCATTGGAATTAATATATTCTTCTTGAAATCTGAGAGTATTTCGCCTGTCTCATACATCTTGCTCACCAGATGGTAGAGTTTTGTTAGGGCTAGCTCTCCCAAGGCCGTCAGTAATTCTAATGGAATGATGTCTACTCCCGGGACCCTGTTTCGACTTAGTTCTTTCAGTGCTCCGTCGAATTCTTCACGCAGTATTATATCTCCCACATCATCTTCATCTACGTCCTCTTCCATTTCAATAATATTGGCCTCAAGTACATCTTACTTGTATAGATCCTCCGTATACTTCTTCCACCTTTCTGCCTTCCCTTCTTTGCTTATAACTGGTTTTCCATATGAACATTCCTAAGGTGGTTCTCTTTTCTCCAAACGTCTCTTTAATTTTCCAATAGGCAGCATCTATGTTCAAAAATGGTTCAAATGGCTCTGAGAACTATGGGACTCAACTGCTGAGGTCATTAGTCGCCTAGAACTTAGAACTAGTTAAACCTAACTAACCTAAGGACATCACAAACATCCATGCCCGAGGCAGGATTCGAACCTGCGACCGTAGCGGTCTTGCGGTTCCAGACTGCAGCGCCTTTAACCGCACGGCCGCAGCATCTATGTTATGCTTAGTGATATATGCCTACATCCTTACCTTTATCCTCTAGCCATCCCTGCTTAGTCACTTTTCACTTCATGTCGATCTCATTTTTGAAACGTTTGTATTCATTTTTGCTTGCGTCATTTACTGCATTTTTACAAATTCTCCTTTCATCAGTTAAATTCAAAAATCACTTCTGTTATACAAGGATTTCTACTAGCCCTCGTCTTTTTACCTAGTTGATACTCTGCTGCCTTCACTATTTCATCTCACAAAGCTACCCATTCTTCTTCTACTGTGTTTCTTTCCCTCGTTTTTGTCAGTCGTTCCCTAATGCTCTCTCTGAAACTCTAACTTTATAACAAATTATTTGGAAAATATTCTTTGACCACCGACGAAACTTTGTCGACGGAGTTCTGGTTCACCTTGTATATACGCAAAAGGGCCTTTTCGTTAAAATGACAACGCATCTTATGTGCATTACACGTAACACATGCTGATGCACGGGTTTAGACCATTCCTAATTTTAAGGTACGCTTTTTCGAGTTGAAGAGATACGATTTTTAAAATTTATATTTGTAATTCGGTTTTAATATTTCAGTTGTATTTTCTGAAGATCTGGTAATAAAGAAAGAAATTGTAATTGGGCCCAGCTGAAAATAAAAAGACATGATCATTTCCGATTGTAAAATTTTTTTCAATACTGTTCTTGTTCGAGTATGTCCTGTTCAGTCGTTTTCATCAGCCCATTACGTAAGGACGCGCCAGGGCGAGCCCTCATCTCTGCTACCCGCCATGCAAGTCACGGATCTTGAACGGGGGATTGATGGACACTTCCTCGACATTTCCTGGGTACAAATTTCACTGCATGCAGATTTGACTGCGTGCAGTTCACACGAAGTAATTTGTTCCACTTCTATAAAATTCGTACATTTAGTAAAGTAAGCGTGAACAACATGCTTCTTGGAGCCAGGGGCCGTATAACTGGCTACGAGATCTGTATGCTGAAGAACAAATCGTCTGACGACAGCGTGGATTTTGTTGTAGTTTTCATCTGACTTTTTGTTTTCGGGCCGAAGATAAATATTGTTATAATGGTAACTGATAACATAATATTTTTATGGATGAATATATATGAAATAATCTTACTGTTGAGAGAACCACGAATCCATAGTCGTAGCGGTTCGTTTCTAGGAAACTGAGAAAGGGAAAATAGCGAAGGTGTCTGTAATCTATCACTACAAGTTTCAGTACCATTTAAGAAACTTGCTCCTACTGCGAGCTTTAGAATGGTATTTAGCGTTATTAATATAACATAATGTTTAAAAAGTACGTGGTTAATTTTCTACCGCCTTTTTATCCTAAAATATTAATTAAATCATTATTTTGTGTTACAGTAGGCATTGTGGAATATGGAGCATAGATGAATTGTATTTAGGTGCGGCAGTATATTTGAAAAAATAATGGTTCAAATGGCTCTGAGCACTATGGGACTTAACATCTGTGGTCATCAGTCCCCTATAACTTAGAACTACTTAAACCTAACTAACCTAAGGACATCACACACATCCATGCCAGAGGCAGGATTCGAACCTGCGACCGTAGCAGTCGCGCGGTTCCGGACTGAGCGCCTAGAAGCGCGAGACCACCGCGGCCGGCAGTATATCTGAATGCGGAACGTGGATTTAATGAATGTGTAAGCATGTAATATGTGCCATGTTCAAAGGCATGTTGAAAATGAAATTAAAATACCATACGCAGTAAAGCGTTTAAAAAAAATCAAATCGAATTCGAGGAGCATATTCTTATATTTTGAAGAGATTATATTGGGTTTATAACGTCAGGTCGAAGAAAACGTGATTTTGACACTACGGAAAGAAACGGACTGCCCCATAATTTCAATGCAGAAGAATCCAAGGCATGCCAAAAGTGGGCTGGAGGTTGTAAGACTATTGCAGGGCACAGCAGAATTAGTGGCCGAAATATCGTCTGCCACAACACGTACACAAGGATGCACAGTGATGCTACGTATGATTTACAGATGCAAGTCTACAGTGTCCGACTCCTAGTAACTGCTGGTTCAAATGGCTATAAGTACTATGGGACTTAACATCTGAGGTTATCAGTCTCCTAGACTTAGAACTACTTAAACCTCACTAACCTAAGTGCATCACACATATCCATGCCGGAGGCAGGATTCGAACCTGCGACCGTAGCAGCAGCGCGGTTCCGGACTGAAGAGCCTAGAACCGCTCTGTCATAGCGGCCGGCCCTAGTAACTGAATTGTAGCGAACTTACTTACCTCGCGACTCGTATATATTGCCCCAGCTGATTTCTTCTCCGTCGGCAGCGAGGTCTAATACTTGTGCCATAAATATTGCATAATAAATTGAGAAGTAGGTTTAGATTCTGAGCGTTACGATACTCGTAAAATGTTAGGATGCAATGAATTTTGTTTTATTTCACCAATCGCAAAATTAGTAAAACGAATTCTAGAACTAGCCTGTCGTTAATATTCATAAAAAGATTCCAGGTCATTAATCATTAGTTCCCCAAACCCGTAAAAGACACAAAAATGCTTCACACGGTCTTAGAATCAACATTAGATCAAATGGTTCAAATGGCTCTGAGCACTACGGGACTTAACATATGTGGTCATCAGTCCCCTAGAACTTAGAACTACTTAAACCTAACTAACCTAAGGACAGCACACAACACCCAGTCATCACGAGGCAGAGAAAATCCCTGACCCCGCCGGGAATCGAACCCGGGAACCCGGGCGTGGGAAGCGAGAACGCTACCGCACGACCACGAGCTGCGGACAACATTAGATCCCATTAATCCCATTAATATATTTTCCGTTCGCCTGTGGAGTCTCGAAAACCGATCGTAGACCGGTAGTGAGCTACCTTAGCAGTCTGGTGACTGCCCTTTCAGGGCGTACTTCTGATTGGCCCATCCTTTCCATCACTGACAGTAACTAAAATCTGTTATTAGCATTTCCTGATGAACTGAGTGATACTGAAATTATAATTTACAATTTATCAGTGCAAGTAATGGCATCGGCATGGATGGAGCTGTGTATTAATTTTTAAACAGTGAACAGAAATAATAAATGATTAGCTTCTTGGCGCCAAGCGTGTGAGTTAAATTCCAACTTGTCTCTCTCTGGTCCAGTTAGATACGGCTCTTGCTCGCCCAGCAATTCGCTTCTCACGCTATGTAACCGTCTGGTGCACCGTTTGACGAGTCTGCCTTCGCATCCTACCTACTCGCTAGCCTCCCGTAAGAAGTTATTCCTGTACTGTGCATTAAAACATAGCAACGAAAATGTAATAAACGTGGGCAGTGATGTGGCATAAACGTCACAAGACGTCCGTCCAAGAAATATCACAGAACCCTAGGGAAATGATGAAAGCTCCAAGAAATGCCTTAGCCAAGGAACCCGTGAACTCACCAGGAGCATAAAAAAAGAAAAAGGTTAACCGAATCAAAGGAGAAGGACTCTAGAACTACGGCTCCAACTGTGAAAAAGGAAGTGTTCGGGAGACTCTACGGGGTGCCCAACACAGAATCTCAAACGGAATGTGCTGCGCGACGAAGAAAGAATGAAAAGACATGAGATTCGTGCAATGCAAAATGTGGATTCATAGAAAGGATTCTGCACCGCTTGCAGAGCGGAGAAAGGAGTGAAAAATTATTATTGTAATGTTTTCAAATACTAATGTAAGAAAGAAAATATCCCCTCAGACTTAAACTAGTACGTATCATAACTCAGGGACATAGTTTGTAATGTTGACAGGAAATCAGGTTCCTAATTTGTTCCAGTTACAGATTTTTACAAAAATAAGTGTACTGTTTTTATTTTTCTCAGAATTTCCAATCCTTAAATAATATACCATGAACAACATCCGGCACTTGACGATGGCATTGTTTAAGTAATTTTGTAATTTACTGCATAGGCTACAATAAATGAAATCTCGAAAGTGGTGCATTTGAGATGACTCTCCGCTACGTAAGACGAATTCGCTTTGCATCGCTTGGGAATTGTAGTTACACTATCCTGTTCTGTTTTGAGCTCTGGTGGGCTTTGATTCGGCTCGGACAGGCTGCGAATTAGTTCACTTATTGCGCTATGACTGATCTTTCAGTGTGTAATACGTCAGAGTCGAATATTTCAAAACTCATATCGCCACACAGCCGCTAGGGCACCTTCAGCTGTAAACGTGCGACTGTGCTCTGAGGCTGTGTTGTAGTGACAGACGTGAACGCTTTCGTTGTCATTTATCGTCTCGAATATCTTCAGAGCGAATGTACTAGAGGTCCATCAACGTATGCAAGTGTACGAATACTGCCATAGAGTTTGGTGGGTAGCGGCCGGAGTCTGGTTCCTGTAATTCAGACGCTCTTGATAACGTTTCGAAACATTCATTTCTATCCTAAGTCACCTTCTATCCTAAGTCCCTCAAGTCACCCTCAACAACTCCTCGAAATCTGTCGGTATCGTCTTCTTGCGTCGTCTTTAGTGCGAAGTTTCTACAATACATTCATCTCGGAGAATTATATTAGCAACTTTTTTAAGTTGCTACTAATTTAGTAACCAATAAATGTTTTTGCACATTAATAGATCGTATTTCAATACAGAACCTCTGAAAGCAACTATATTATATCAGCACACGAGAGTAACGAACTCAATGGCTGCAAAATATCCGGAAAACCAATATGTAATGTGCCATTTTCCAGTGTTAAGCTGTACGTTGCTCAAAAACGTGAACTCAATTTATGTAAAAACCAATAAATAAAAATAAATTTTTATTACCCCTGCATTCACCGAAATTGCCCAGAAACAATAAAAAGGAATTCCATTTGAAAGTGATAAAATGTCATGTCTGCGGTAACGCTATTTGATTCATATTACGGGCGCTTTTTACTGAAATTACAAATAATTTTGTTTGTTGCAATACCACTGCACTAAATAGTAATGTACTGTTGTTTAGCTGTTGAGAGAAGAAATAATGGAAACCTGTTTATTATTTTTCAACTTGTTTCATATGAAAGAACCGAACAATCTAGTTCGTACAAATTGCACCAGAGCCACATTAAGTGTCATTCAACGTTCTGAGACATTTAGTTGTCGGTACGTAGTGTTCATTCATGTCAATGAAAATGCAAAATATTTATGCGTACATCTTCACAACTTAAAGTTCGGATAGATAGTTATTCCCATAAAACTCATACCGTATTTACTAACAGACTTAAGTGCTGTCTGCGTGTACTGTTGCCACGTTGCACAATAGAAATTTTTACGGATGATCCTGCAGTGCGTGTGTGGCTCTATTATACAGCAGGAGGAAGCTAAGACGGGCCACTACAAATACGCTCGTGTACAAAACCTAAATGCGTAAGAAAGTTTCGAGTGATGTTTCGTTACTAAGCAACACAACCTGACGAAACATAGACCGTACGTAGAAGGAACTGCAATAGTATAGTATAGTATAGTATAGTATAGTACAGTACAATACTGAACGTAACTGAAAGAAAGATGTAAAGAGACGAACAGGAATGAGACTTTTATTCAAACTCACTAGTTACAGCGGAGCCATCGCGAATCGTGATGGTCTCTAGGACATTAGAAATGCGAGACATGGTTCTGAAAGGAGTGTGTGCTCACCACGAACGGAGATGCTCTCCGACGTGGCCTGGTGCTAGTCACAATATTGCTATGGAGTTATTGTGATAGAGCTACGGTTGCCATCCGTCACCGCTACGGACCTTCTTCTCCTGACACGCCGAAAAGACCCATTTTTGTCCCGATTTTGCAAAATACTATTACGAGCTTAGCTCAAAAGCTGAAGTAATGCTATCTAAAAACGTAAATACAGCCTCAGTTAGTTTTATTTATGTCTTCGAGTTTATCTTGACGAGGTCGTCTCACGCATGGCGTTGTATGTTGCGTATCCTGTATCGACGATGCAAGCACATTATAGATTTAGTGCTATCATTCGACAAAATACCAGACTTCTCCAGCAGGACGGGTCTGGAACTACTTAAGCAGTGCCACGCTGAAGAATCAGGTAAGTCTCAAAAAAATGGCTCTGAGCACTATGGGACTTAACATCTATGGTCATCAGTCCCCTAGAACTTAGAACTACTTAAACCTAACTAACCTAAGGACATCACACACATCCATGCCCGAGGCAGGATTCGAACCTGCGACCGTAGCGGTCGCGCGGTTCCCGCACGGCCACACCGGCCGGCCTGGGTAAGTCTCATTTGAATAGCAATTTGATACGACGACGCTTTCTAAAGGACAATAAGAACAAAGAGTGCGAATTAGTAATGTTTGAAGTGTTTACTGCGGACATGTAGAGAGCAAAGTATGTAACGAAGCGTATTTCGATGACTAAACTGGTATTGTCGACGGTTTTCTGTCTAATTAACTTAGCTGATCACAGCTTGCGAAAATACTTCAGTATGGAAAAAGAAAGCGTAACAAAAAAGAGTGGTCTTTCGACGGGAAAGGACTTACGGGTCAGGAAGCGTAGTGTGAGGTTTGTAGCTGTTTCATCCCAGTAATTCATTGAGGAAGGCAGACGTGAGACATCACATTTCCACGAAGAATCAAACAGATTCGCGGTAGCACTGACATCAAAGTCTGTTTATACATTCATGATTAAAGAAGATACGAAGTAACAATTGCTCGTTGCTGCTGCAGAACTAACAACAGTTTATCAATTCGTCAAGCATCATCAGTCCTTCAGTTCCCTTGACTGTAGCCTAAAACGGAATTCCGCAATGTATCCTGAGTGCAAACCCGCCACAAAGCAGTCTACAGCCAGGACCAAAGCTAATTAATTGTTAAAAATATTATCGCACCACACTCAATGTCCGAAAGCATAAAACAATTGCAAGAAGTTTCGTTTTACGGCATAGGCATCAACGCATCGAACCACAAGTTTGATTCACTGAATAAAAAAGCATCAGAGACAACTGCGAAGTTTTGTCTAGACACTTTAAGAGAACTGCAAATTCCATTAAATAATTTATACGGTTTTTATGGAGACTATACCAATATCAACTTCGGAGGGCTTCATCGACGCGGCCAACGAAATGTGTTTCACCAAACTGAAGAAGAACTAGGGTAAAATGTAGAAGGAATTGGACGCCCTGCCCATATTCTCCACAATACTGTATCAAACGCTGCTGTAGACATTGAAATAATCGTCGTGAAAATACTTAATTATTATATACACTGTAACGACAGAAAAGAAGAAAGAGTTCTGTTTATGTTGATGTCAAACATCAGACTTTTCTCTCTCACTCAAAAGCAAGATAGCTGTCGTTAATACCCGCACTTGAGAGAATTCTTAAACTTTATATCCCGTTAAAACAAGTTTTGACGCTGAAGACAGGCCACCTAAAATAATGTCATATTTTTTCACTAGTGCGATCAGCGAAATTTACTTCATGTTTCTGCAGTCAAACTTGGGTCTGTTTGAAAAATATACAGGGTGTTAAAAATAACTATCCAATATTTCAGGGGATGTGAAACGTCCCCTTAGAAAAATTTGTGAATTACTGTGCTGATAAACCTCTTACATTATTTGCTTTTCAAATAGCTGAGCAAAACTAAATGTCCTCAGACATTACTCTCTTTACTTATTCTAATCAACACTAAACTGACACACAATATTTTTAGCGCAACGCAATCTGACTTTTAATAATCCCTACACAAGACTGCGCGACCGCTACGGTCGCAGGTTCGAATCCTGCCTCGGAAATGGATGTGTGTGACGTCCTTAGGTTAGTTACGTTTAAGTAGTTCTAAGTTATAGGGGACTGATGACCTTAGAAGTTAAGTCCCATAGAGCTCAGAGCCATTTGAACCTACACAAGAATGGCCCTGACTAACAATGACCTATACCTTTCATGAATCACTTACCTCACAAAAATCTTCGTTATTCAAACTACTGCAATACTGCGAGCGCCAATACTGCCAGTTAAATAAAAGATTCTAACTACTGAAGTCACTAACTACTGATAGGCATAGTTAGCAAATGAAAGATTTTGATAAAGAACAAACAATGTATTTACCTTAACAGTGTTCAAAAGTCATTATATATATATATATATATATATCAGTTCATGACATCCAATCTTACAAATTTACTGTCTCTGATGGACACACGTTCAGATCATCCGCTCTCAAAACTCCGCCATCTCTCTCCCCACATCCACCACTACTGGCGGCTCACATCCAACTGCGCAACGCTAAGCGCTGTTCTCATCCAACTGCCCAACACTACAATAGCGAATATTACAACAATGCTAACCAGCCAGAGACTGCACACAGCACAGCCAGTGATTTTCATACAGATCGCTACGTGGCGTTACCAATATGAAAACCTAAACAGCCTACTTACAGATGATTGTACGCATCAAAACAAAAGAAAAAACTTTCTCATAACAATGGGTCCTACAAATCGTATATTATTAGATCTGCCCTCTTTTACAGAAGAAGTGCTCAACATGATGTCCATTCATCTCTTAATCTCAACGCACAACTCTGTCATTGGGTGTAAGGTCTCACGCACTCTTTGAAAACGCCCTGCTTGCTTCCTAATGTGCTGGAATGCACGGAAGACATGATTGAGTAGTATCTGCACATCGTTTATTGGAGTGGCATAGACCAGTTTCTTCATGTGTCTCCACAAGCAGAAGTCTAGTGAATTTAAATCCGGGGAACGAGCAGGCCAAGGTATTGGACTTCCTCGGCCAATTCGCCGATTTTCAAATATCCTTGTCAGGTGCCGAGGCACAATGCAGTGAAAATGTGCTCGTGCGCCATCATGAATGAATCACATCTGTAGTCCGTCCCGACATTACACATCCTCCAACAAGATAAGCAATAAGTTTCTCAGAAAGCGGTGATTATGGGCCCCAGTTAATCTCTATGGTAACACATATGGCCATAGCAATCTATCGCCAAGAGCGCCTACCCATACATTGGTTGACAATCGATCCTGATGCCTTGTTTCTTGAACAACATGGAGATTTTCAAAATGGCTGTGAGCACTATGGGACTCAACATCTTAGGTCATAAGTCCTCTAGAACTTTGAACTACTTAAACCTAACTAACCTAAGGACATCACGCACACCCATGCGCGAGGCAGGATTCGAACCTGCGACGGTAGCAGTCCCGCGGTTCCGGACTGCAGCGCCAGAACCGCTAGACCACCGCGGCCGGCATGGAGATTTTCAACGGCCCATAGATGCTGATTATGGAATTTTATGATGCCATCTCGTGTAAACCCTGCTTCATCAGTAAAAAAAAAAAAAAAAAAAATTCGGAATGGCAAAATGTGGATCTGTACCACACTGCCGCAAGAACCACTAGCAGGACTGCACTCTGGCCCCTAAGGGCATGGGTTCGCTGAACATGTCTCGGATAGCATAATTACTCATGAAGTGCTGCCCAGACCAGAGGATAACTAACACTTTCAGCTGCTGCTATTCGTCTCACACTGGTTCCAGGGTTGCCGTCCACTGCATCTGGAACACGCTCCTCTATTTCAGGAGTGCGAACTGAACGAGCCTTTTACTTTCTGCTTTCTAGGGTGCTACGGAGCCTAAGACGCTGGAACAATCGGCTGAACAGCTTCACAGATGGTACCCTTCATCCTGGAAACCGTTCAGTGTACGTGTTACGGGCTCTCAGGCTAACTCTATCGGCTAAACCATACCAGTAAATCATGTCTGCCATTGCCCTTGTGGAATAAAAGACCTCCATTGCTAGGTTTTGTCAGAGTATCTGCAAGAGAGAAAGCACGTTGTACTGCACCACAAACATGACAATTACATGTAGTTGAAACGTGACCTGGGAGTAGGCCAAACATCACGATACGCACCCGGATTTAGGAGAAATGTACGCGAACGTAAGCAGATGTAACAGATCCACAGCACAGTCACACAATGTAAACGGAACAACTCGCTGCAGACCACTGAGCCAGCTAATGTTTACATCGATGCTGCACGGCACTGTCCCAGCACACTGTTGGCTCTGGTATGACACGGAGAGCCAATCCAACAATGTCGCTTATATTCGCAGTGACATGTTTGTGGTACCTTCCTTGCTTGCAGTATTCCATACCAAGAGCTGCAATTTACATTAATTATCGCATTGTCCACCTGGAAAAAGAATTCGACAATGTAAAAAATAGGGGTAAGCTATAGGA